>NC_041391.1:116123727-116158589 GCF_002162155.2 Triticum dicoccoides | reverse complement strand
GGCCGTGGGCCTCGCGGGTCGCAGCGGTGGGGAGGAGAGAGAGGAGGCGCGGGCGACACATGGCGGCGGCGGATTGGCTGGAGGGTGTAGGCGGACATGTCCGGTGGCGGGGAGGATTTGTCCGGCGGCGGGGAGGAAGTAGGCTATGGTTTGGACACAAATTTCGGAGGGGGAGATGTATTTATAGGTAGAGGGAGCTAGGAGACTCCAAATGAGGAGCGGTTTTCGCCCACACGATCGTGATCGAACGGCGGAGAGCATGGAGGGGTTTTTGATGGGTTAGTGGGCTGATTTGGAGGGGTGCTGGGCTGCAAAGTGAAAGGGGGTTTCGGGCTACGCGGTTAACTGTTGGGGCATCAAACGACCTCCAAATGGAACGAAATTTGACGGGCGGTCTACTGGTGATATACCAAGGCCACTCGGCAATCCTCGGTCCATTCCGAGATTGTTTTTCTCCTGCTCACGAAACAAGGTCTGAGACGGGCGATGGGCGCGTGCGAGTGTGTCCGTGCTCAGAACGGACAATGGAGGGAACCGGCGGAACCCGAACGGATGCAAATTTCGAAAAACATGTGGATGAAATGCAGATGATGACATGGCAAAATGCAACACGCAAGCAAATGATATGGCAACAATGACGAATAACTAGAAGACACCTGGCGCATCAAATCCGGGGCATTACACCCGTGTAGGTATTGAAAGTGCAACTCACTCCAATGGATAGCTCTGAATGATCTACATCAACATTGAGCATCCACATCTTCAACATCTACATGAAGTCATCACCGACAAAACCCAAGGTTAGTTCATCCCTCTGTAGGGGGATCTCACCTCTAGGGGGAGCTTTACTCAAAGAATTGAGCTAAAGTAATTCTAAGGGTGTGAACACAACAATGCTTTATGTAAAAGTGGTAACCCCACTTGTGCTTAAACGATGAGTATGACCTATGACCAAATGTTCTCATTTGACTCCTAAGTCAATATACACATATATAGATGACCTAGTCATCGCCAATTGTTTGAGCTAGAATTGGTTGTGCGTGCTTTGCCACATATTTCATTTGTCATTTTATTATGTGAGCATGTTGGTTGTATATTTTACTCACTTGAGGACATCCATTTCTTGCTTTGATTGTTTGGCTTTTTCTCTTTTGCCAAATGGATGTACAAGAATGCCTAAGAACCTTCTCTAGCTATCTATGCTTTTCTCGTCTCAAACTCTCTTCATGCTACATCACAAAGTTTGATCAAGTCAGATTCGAACCACTCTGTGTGAGGAGCACTCGGAGTCCTCGATTCGTCATAGACTTAAACTTCCAAAACCTCTTTGTGCATTACGGTCTGACTGAGAAATCCATTTCGGTCATACCGAGATCACTAAGTTGATCTAGGTTTTCAATCTCGGTGCAACCGATTAGAACCTTTCGGTCACATCGAGTTGTAGTAACTGCTCACGGTTTTGCATCTCGGTGCCATCGAGTTGTTCCACTCGGTCACACCGACAGGGTCAGGTTATATATACTGACGGGTCAAATTTTGGAAATTTTTCCAAAACCTTTCGCCCGCGCGTGACCTGCTCTGCCACTTCGGGTCTTCGGAGCATCTTCTCGCCGCCAGCGACCTCCCGCCGCTGGTCTCCGCCGCCGTCAACGGCAATCTTGATGAGGACATCACTACCATTGTTACACCCACAGCCCCTACTATTACATATACTGGACCAATTACTAGAGCTCGCGCACGCCAATTAAATTACCAGGTACTTTCGTTTCTTGGTAATGATTCTAATGTTCATGAGAATATGATGCTGCCTAAATTGGATACATTTGTTTTGCTTACAAATGAAGGGCCTAGCTTGGAGAAGGATGAACATTAGAGCAAGAACACGCATGGAGTTGATAGCATGCACAAGGGGGTCGAGAACGGAGTTACTAGTGATGATTTCAGGACTTTGAAGCCACAATAAGGAGTGCATGAAGCCTTGGACGAAATATACAAGATGCCACTTCATAAATTTCGTCTAGAGGCTATTCTAGGTGCTGCGTCACCTTATTATTGGGCCAGGCCCATGTATTTTCGAAATATTTAAGTATAGGTTGTTTTTAGAGTCCGTATGTGTGGGGAAACAAGAGTTAGGGTTGGTTTCGGACCCCTCTTCCAAGGGACACGAAATCCCCCCCCCCTCTTCCTCCATATATACAGTCATTAGGGCGTCGTTTAGACTTTGGGTTTTGTTTAGATTAAAAGTTCGCAATAGCTGCAACTTCGCGTACTTCGTTTGTGTTCAACGACCAGACAAAGGCGTCACAGAACCCCACCTTGATCAATAAAGCTTTCATCTTATATTCGCAATATCCAGATTGCAATCTCAGTTTCTTGCTTGTTCTTCGTTTGCTCGCAGGAAACAGACCTTCGTGGTCAGGTTGATCATGCTCCGGCGTGGTTAATAACCTCTCGGAGTTGGTTTAGCGATTGCTAAGGCGCGACGTCCTCGCACGTTCGTAGTCGGATCGTCAAAGTCGACTTCCACCAAAGCGATATCCATCATCTCATCGAAAGATGGGACACCTTTGCCTTTATCAAGTGGTATCAGATTTCTAGGTTGCTCGGTGAAATTTTATAGTTTTCGTAGTTTAGATTGAGTCTTTTCTTCATACCTATAGTCCACGAAAAAGCCAAAAAAAAATTTAGGGTTAGTTCATCTTATCCGAATCAATCTGAGCCTTTGCATAATCTTTTATGTATTTACTTTGTTGAATTTGCGGTTGCATTGTCGTGTCAAGTTGCTGGTCCTAGCGTCTAGTACTTTAGAGTTTCGAGTTCTGTTCACAAGTTGTCACGCCGCCGCCGCACCATCGTCATCACCGCTGCCATATACCACCATCATCATCACTGCTGCCATATACCACCATCGTCATCACCGCTGCCATATACCACCATCATCATCGCTGTTACTATATACCACATATCCCCGCCATCACGCTAATCCGAGTCCACCTCCATCAAAGATTCGCCACCAGTCCGGGTTCCATCGCCCTGCAAATATCCGCCACCAGTCCGAGTTTCCACCAGATTCATCTCCGCCACCAGTCCTAGTCCGAGTCCAGTAATTGTTGCTTTGTTCTCGATTTCCAGATCACGCGATACTCCGAGTCGTGACAGCGTAGGACTCCCCAACTTCCGAACCATCCGCAGAAGAAAAATAGTTCCAGTTTCAAAAAAAAAACTAAGTCTGGAAAATTCTGGCTAGGCTGTTTTTAGACCATTTGTAGACTTTTTCGAAAAAAAATTGTTGCCGAGCAAAAAAAAAGAGGAAAAAAAGTGCAAAAAAAAGGAAAAAAAAGAGAGAGAAAATTCAGAGTGTGCTCCTCCCTTGTTTACGCGCCGCGCCTTGATTTTGTTGGTGTTCTAGGCTCGCGTCTCTAGCACAGTCTAGCCTAGGACCAGCACTGTACCATCGTTGAGCGTTTATTCAACTTTGCATCTCTGAATTGATTATTGCTGACCCTTTTTGCTACCATATTATAAGCCTTCCCAGCTCCACATACATCTACGTCGTGCGTTTGACTCTCCCTGGTAATCGCTCTATCCAAGCTTTGAGAGTTTTGACTACAACGGTTGCCGATCACCGCCTGCTGCTAGGTAAGAACTGGTAAGAATTTGAGATTTTCTTGACGGATTTGTGACACCCACCACCACCTCTTGTTAGTACTCTGTAGGATCATATTCTTGTGTGTTTCTATTGCTGCTAACCATGCCAGGATCACAAGCCGACGAGACTGACTGGGAGAACATGACGAATAAGGATTTGCATGATAAATTTCAGCAAATGATGAGTGGACAGGTGCACGATGTGCTAAATAGATTTGAAGAGGCCATGGAGAAGATAGATTGCATGGAGAAGCCGTTCGAAACAAAGCTCGATAACAAGTTTAATGAATTGCTCGCGTGTCTTCCACCACCACCACCCTCTGCACCTAACGCACCTTTGCAACAACAACAACAACGACTACCTCCACGTCGCGAAACAGACCTCCGCCGAGCGAGCCGTGTCCCTCTTGCGTTTGGCCAAACTGTTGGTGCTGCTGTTGATACTTCGGTGGCTCCTGCTGCTGATGCGGAGGAGGATGATTATGTGGGAGATTACGAGGATGAGGTTGATCAAAATCAGAACTACGTGCAACCACCTGCACCACAACCACCAGGTCGTCCACATGCAAATAGTCACAATGGTAGGGCTATCCCTCGGGTACGAGATCATGACCATCTTCCTAAACTGAAATTGAATATTCCACCATTTGAGGGTAGATATGTTCCTGATATATATCTTACTTGGGAGTTAGAAACTGAACAACGATTTACATGTTTACAATATCCCGAGGAGAGACGGGTTGCCGCTGCTGTTTGTGCTTTCACTAGTTTTGCATGTGTATGGTGGTCTGAACATTGTAGATTATATCCTATTCCAACTACTTGGGCTGCTTTGAAAACTGCTATGCGTACTCATTGGGTTCCACCATATTATCAACATGAATTGCTTCAAAAATTGCAGCGCTTAAGACAAGGGAAACATTCTGTAGAAGAATATTATCAGGAATTATAAACTAGCATGATTAGATGTGGTATTGTTGAGGAGAATGAAGCTATGCTTGCACGTTTTCTGGGTGGATTAAATAGAGAGATTCAGACCATTCTAGACTATAAGGAGTATACAAATATCACTCGTTTATTCCACCTTGCTTGTAAAGCTGAACGTGAAGTGCAGGATCGACAAGCATTGGCGCGAACTAACTTTTCTGCAGGCCGACCTTCATCATGGACACCGCGTGCATCTTCTACTTCAACTGCACCAGCACCTCCATCAGGTGCCACCTCTAGCCGTGATACAAGAAAACAGGCACAACCACCATTATCTGCCAAGAGCGCACCTTCCGGGCCTGCACAGAGTTCTTCTTCCATGGCATCAATAGGGCACACAAGTGATATTATTTGTCGTCGTTGTAAGGGAAGAGGTCATTATGCGAGAGAATGCAAATCTCAGCGTGTGATGATTGCTATCGAGGATGGTGGGTATGAGTCCGCTAGTGACTATGATGAGGAGACTTTGGCTCTTATTAAACGTGAAGAACATGGTGGAGATGATTCTGATCATGAGACACAATACATGGCTCCTGAAGACGCTGACAGGTATGAATGTTTAGTTGCTCAACGTGTTTTGAGTGTGCAGGTCACACAAGCTGAGAAAAATCAGAGGCACAATTTGTTCCATACCAAGGGAGTTGTGAAGGAACATTCTGTGCGCGTCATCATAGACGGAGGGAGATGGAACAACTTGGCTAGCATGGAGATGGTGGAGAAGCTTTCTCTCACCACAAGACCACATCCACAGCCTTACTACATCCAATGGTTCAACAACAGTGGCAAGGTTAAGGTAACACGTACTGTTCGTGTGCATTTTAGTATCTCTACATATGCTGATTATGTTGATTGTGATGTGGTACCTATGCAAGCATGTTCCTTACTACTTGGTAGACCATGGCAATTTGATAAAAATTCTGTACACCATGGTAGAAACAGTCAGTATACTATTGTTCATAAGGATAAAAATATTACTTTGCTTCCTATGACTCCTGATTCTATTTTGAAAGATGATATTAATAGAGCTAATAAAGCAAAACAGGAGAAGAATAAGAGTGAAAATCAGATTGTGGCACAAGAATTTGAGCAACAAATGAAGCCTAATAATAAACCATCTAGTGTTGCTTCTGAAATTAAATTGAAAAGTGCATGTTTATTTGCCACCAAATCTGATATTGATGAGCTAGATTTCAGCAAATCTGTTTGCTATGCTTTTGTGTGCAAAGAAGCATTATTTTCATTCGAGGACGTGCCTTCCTATTTGCCTCCTGCTGTCACTAACATTTTGCAGGAGTTCGCTGACGTCTTTCCACAAGATGTGCCACCGGGATTACCTCCTATTCGAGGGATTGAGCATCAGATTGACTTAATTCCCGGTGCTTCACTGCCAAACCGTGCGCCATACCGTACCAATCCAGAGGAGACGAAGGAGATTATGCGTCAAGTACAAGAGCTTCTCGACAAAGGTTATATACATGAATCCCTTAGTCTTTGTGCTGTTCCTATTATTCTAGTGCCGAAAAAGGATGGTACATCACGTATGTGTGTTGATTGTAGAGGCATTAATAATATTACTATTCGTTATCGTCATCCTATTCCTAGGCTAGATGATATGCTTGATGAATTGAGTGGCTCTACAATATTCTTCAAAGTTGATTTGCGTAGTGGATACCATCAAATTCGTATGAAATTGGGAGATGAATGGAAAACAACATTTAAAACTAAGTTTGGTTTATATGAGTGGTTAGTCGTGCCTTTTGGGTTAACTAATGCGCCTAGTACTTTCATGAGACTAATGAACAAAGTTTTACGTGCTTTCATTGGACGATTTGTGGTAGTCTATTTTGATGATATACTGATTTATAGCAAATCTTTGGAAGAACATTTGGAACATTTATGTGTTGTTTTTGTTGCTCTACGTGATGCACGTTTGTTTGGTAACGTTGGGAAGTGCACCTTTTGCACCGACCGAGTATCTTTTCTTGGCTATGTTGTTACTCCACAGGGAATTGAAGTTGATAAAGCCAAGATTGAAGCTATTGAGAGTTGGCCCTAGCCCAAAACGGTCACACAAGTGAGGAGTTTTCTTGGCCTCGCTGGTTTCTATAGGCGTTTTGTGAGAGATTTCAGCACCATTGCTGCACCTCTCAATGAGCTTACAAAGAAGGATGTGCCTTTTGTTTGGGGTACCGCACAGGAAGAAGCCTTCACGGTATTGAAAGATAAGTTGACACATGCTCCTTTACTCCAACTTCCTGATTTTAATAAGACTTTTGAGCTTGAATGTGATGCTAGTGGAATTGGATTAGGAGGTGTGTTATTACAAGATGGCAAACCTGTTGCATACTTTTCTGGAAAATTGAGTGGGCCTAGTATGAACTATTCTACTTATGATAAAGAATTATGTGCTCTTGTTCGGACTTTAGAGACATGGCAACATTATTTATGGCCCAAAGAGTTTGTTATACATTCTGATCATGAATCTTTGAAACATATTAAAAGTCAAGCTAAACTGAATCGTAGACATGCTAAATGGGTGGAATTCATTGAGACTTTCCCTTATGTCATTAAACACAAGAAGGGTAAAGAAAATGTTATTGTTGATGCTTTGTCTCGTCGCTATACTATGCTTTCACAACTTGACTTCAAAATATTTGGTTTGGAGACCATCAAAGATCAATATGTGCATGATGCTGATTTTAAAGATGTAATGCAGAATTGTAAAGAAGGAAGAACATGGAACAAGTTCGTTATTAATGATGACTTTGTGTTCCTTGCTAACAAGCTATGCATTCCTGCTAGCTCTGTTCGTCTTTTGTTGTTGCAGGAGGCGCATGGAGGAGGATTAATGGGACACTTTGGCGTGAAGAAGACGGAGGACGTACTTGCTACACATTTCTTTTGGCCAAAGATGAGACGGGATGTTGAGCGTTTTGTTGCTCGGTGCACTACATGTCAAGAAGCTAAGTCACGACTCAATCCTCATGGTTTATATATGCCTTTGCCTGTACCCAGTGTTCCTTGGGAGGATATATCTATGGACTTTGTTTTAGGTTTACCTCAAACAAAGAAGCGGAGGGATAGAATATTTGTTGTCGTGGATAGATTTTCAAAAATGGCACACTTTATACCATGTCATAAAAGCGATGATGCTGTTAATGTTGCTAATTTGTTCTTTCGGGAAATTATTCGCTTGCATGGTGTGCCAAATACTATTGTTTCAGATCGTGATACTAAATTCCTTAGCCACTTTTGGAGATGTTTATGGGCTAAGTTGGGGACTAAACTGCTTTTTAGTACTACTTGTCACCCCCAAACTGATGGACAAACTGAAGTAGTCAATAGAACATTGTCTACTATGCTTAGGGCTGTTCTGAAGAATAATAAGAAAATGTGGGAAGAATGCTTGTCTCATATTGAATTTGCTTATAATCGTTCATTGCATTCTACTACTAAGATGTGCCCTTTTGAAATTGTGTATGGTTTCCTACCTCGTGCACCTATTGATTTGTTGCCTCTTCCATCTTCGGAGAAGGTTAATTTTGATGCTAAAGAACATGCTGAATTGATTTTAAAAATGCATGAGTTAACTAAGGAAAACATTGAGCGTATGAATGCTAAATATAAACTTGCTGGAGATAAGGGTAGAAAACATGTTGTGTTTGCACCTGGAGATCTTGTTTGGTTACATTTGCGTAAGGATAGATTTCCTAATTTGCGCAAATCAAAGCTAATGCCACGTGCTGATGGTCCTTTTAGGTGTGAGAGAAAATAAATGACAATGCATATAAACTTGAGCTACCTGCAGATTTTGGTGTTAGTCCCACTTTTAACATTGCAGATTTGAAGCCTTATTTGGGTGAGGAAGATGAACTTCCGTCGAGGACGACTTTATTTCAAGAAGGGGAGGATGATGAGGACATCAATACCATTGTTACACCCACAGCCCCTACTATTACATATACTAGACCAATTACTAGAGCTTGTGCATGCCAATTAAATTACCAGGTACTTTCATTTCTTGGTAATGATTCTAATGTTCATGAGAATATGATGCTGCCTAAATTGGATACATTTGTTTTGCTTACAAATGAAGGGCCTAGCTTGGAGAAGGATGAACATTTTATTAAGAACACGCATGGAGTTGATAGCATGCGCAAGGGGATCGAGAACGGAGTGACAAGTGATGATTTCAGGACTTTGAAGCCACCATAAGGAGTGCATGAAGCCTTGGACGAAATATACAAGATGCCACTTCATAAATTTCATCTAGAGGCTATTCTAGGTGCTGCGTCACCTTATTATTTGGCCAGGCCCATGTATTTTCGAAATACTTGAGTATAGGCTGTTTTTAGAGTCCGTATGTGTGGGGAAACAAGAGTTAGGGTTGGTTTCGGACCCCTCCTCCAAGGGCCACGAAATTCCCCCCTCTTCCTCCATATATACAGTCATTAGGGCGTCGTTTAGACTTTGAGTTTTGTTTAGATTAAAAGTTCGCCATAGCTGCAATTTCGCGTACTTCGTTTGTGTTCAACGACCAGACAAAGGCGTCACAGAACCCCATCTTGATCAATAAAGCTTTCATCTCATATTGGCAATATGCAGATTGCAATCTCAGTTTCTTGCTTGTTCTTCTGCTCGCAGGAAACAGACCTTCGTGGTCAGGTTGATCGTGCTCCGGCATGGTTAATAACCTCTTGGAGTTGGTTTAGCGATTGCTAAGGCGCGACGTCCTCGCACGTTCGTAGTCGGATCGTCAAATTCGACTTCCACCAAAGCGATATCCATCATCTCATCGAAAGATGGGACACCTTTGCCTTTATCAAATCTGCCCCGCCGTTGCCGCCGTAGCAAGTTCGCCTCTGAACTAGGGTACGAACTTGATCTTTGTGCTATTCATTAACTCCGATTCTTAGCACATTGCTTTGCCATGATTCTTGCCAAGTATGAAATCACTCTATCCACTGAAAATATCCCGTAGATTAGATTAGATTTGGAAATTTAGGGTTAGGTCTCCGCCGAACTCATCTCGGACCGACCGAGTTGTAGAAATCGGTCTCACCGATTTGGCTTAGGCCATTGCACATGCGTTTTTGGTCTGACCGAAAATTGCAAATCGGTCTGACTGAGTTTGATTTTCTGTGAAACCCTAGCAGTCTCGGTGCCACCAAACTGTGACTCGCTCTGACCGAGTTCACTAGTTTAGGTTCCAAAAGCTGCTTCAGTATCACCGAGTTTACAAATTGGTAGATCCGAAATGCTTTCTGTGGAGAACTAAAACTAAGTTTTTAAGTCATCTATTTTGCAAAAACTCTGCACTTTGTGATGCTCATCTACTCTACCTCATCTACATCTATTCACAGGGTCTGCTGTCAGTCAGTTTGCTTGAAAATGTCTGATCAAAGTGATAGTTAGAACAAGTCAGAAGAACAGGTTCAGATAAGCGATGGCACTAGTCCCTCCAGCAGCTCTGATGAGGGCAGCAGGAGCACACCTAGCAACTTGCCAAAGGCAGCCACCAGGACAAGGAAGAAGAGAACATCTGATTCAGAGGATGAAGACTATGTTGCTGTTGAGGATGAGGCCACTTCAAAGAAAAAGGTGCTGAAATAGGAGTATGGCACAGCTGCTGCAACAAAGCCTGGAATGAAAACAAAGGCTCCAGCAAGAAGAGTTCCAATGTCATAAGCCAGAGCCTCAACTGCTGATGCTTCTAAGTCAACAATGGAGTTCACTCTTGAACCCAAAGAAGGAGGTGAAGGCAAGAAGAGGAAAGAAAGGGTCAAGAAGACCATTGCCAGAGTTTTTGGGAATCCCTCAATGATGAGAGATGATGATGAAGAGGATGTTGCTCCAACATCCAAAGCTCAGAAGCTGATGGGAGATGCTATAAAGTCAGGGGCTGCTCCATCAAAGCCCAAGTCTGCTCCCAAAGCTCCATCTTAGAAGTCTACTCCAAAGAGAAGCACTAGAAACATTCCAGCTGCAGAAAAGAACAAGGCCCCAGTGCTTGAGACTGCTGATGAAGAAGATGATGAAGCCAAAGTGCTAAGAAAACTAAAGCCAAAGATCACTGAGCATAATGATGCACATCCTGTTGCAGAGGACATGAGGATCAGGAAGGATGCATGACTGAGATTGTGGAGACAATCTGATCCATATGTTGTCAAGAGAAGAACTGTTGTTCACTACAGGTTTCATACTAAGGAACAACAAGACTTTTATGAGACAATCCTGCTTGACAAGAAGCCCATAGCGTGTGACATGAGATGGGTGGACTGAGAGTACATCAAGAAGAATGAAGAGCACTTCCTAGGTGTATATGACAGCTTCAAGGCATGTGGAGTTCATACATTTGTTGCCCAGAAGCTTACCAAGTGGAATGATGAGCTGATCATGCAATTCTATTCAACTGCTCATTTCTATCTAGATGGCAAAATTGTCTGGATGTGAGAAGGTACAAGGTACCAATCCTCTGTGGAAGAATGGGCTCAGTTGATCAATGCCCCAGAAGAAAATGAGGATGTCTTGGATGTCTATGCCAAGAAGAAGAAGGATCACAACTCAATGGCCAGCATGTATAGAGAGATCCCAGATGATGCTTTGGAGACTCATAAGTTTGGACCTATCCACTTCTTGTTGTCTAGTTTTCCTACCATAAACTGGATCCTAAGGCACACTTTGCTACCCAAGTCAGGTGATCACAAGATGATCAGAGGACACTCCATCAACTTGCTACATATTTTTGATGTTCCTCAAAAGTTCAAGGTGATGAGTCTGATTGTGGAAACAATCAAGAGGACTGCAGCTGATCAGAAGAGATCTTGTGGGTATGCTCCATAGATTCAGATGCTCATCAACTCCAAGATGGGCACATGCACATATTTGTTGGACAAGGAGCACTTACCCCTCAAGCCAGACTGTTGTTATGAATGAAGAAGATCATCATCTGTGCAAGCACATGAGAAGAGAGAGAAGGCAAGGGCAGAGAAAGCTGCAAAGATGCCAACAGCTGAAGAAGCATCTCAGGTATTCTTGAAGAGCAAGCAAGATCGGTTTGGATATCTGATTGCCTCCACCTTGAGGATTGAGAAGGGCTTGGCCACCCTGACTCAAAACCAGGAGAGCTTGGAGAGGATCATTGAGCAGAAATTCTATGATCTTGATGTCAAGGTAACTGAGATCCAGTCAGTAGTTGAGCAACTTCACGAGCAAGTGGAGGAGAAGAAGGGCAAGTCTACTACAGATGCTTTCACTAGAGTGCCCAAGAGTCAGAGATCTGCTGCGGTGCATGTTCCAGACACAAGAGCTACTTCATCTGCACCAGCAGCCACAACTTCAGTACTACCAGCTCCAGCAGCCACTCCACCAGCTCCAACCACATCTACAAACGCTTTCGTCCTTGGAGTCATCTCTACACCACCTCATGAAGACCAAGGCTGAGAGTCATTTAGCACTATGCATGTTTTGAACTTTTTGGTAACTTGTTGCCAAAGGGGGAGAAAATGTATAGATCATAGGCTTCGAGAGAGAGTGTTTTTTTCTCTCTTTTTTTGGTTGAACTTCTTGTTTGTGTGCTTGTGAGGTACTTGTTTACTTGTTCGATCATTTGTTTGATCGTATGCTACCCTTAATGCTTGTTGGATGATATTATCTCTTATATCCTTAGATGATCATTCACTTGCTTGGTGATGAGTGCATGCTTTTAACTTCTAGCATTTTGAGCGCTCCACCAAGATGTATGTGACATGAAAGAGTAACCCATGATCCTAACACATTGTGCATTTCCAGTCCGAAGCAAATGCATTTGCAGTCCGAAGCAAATTTTAAATAATGCACAAATTTAGGAGGAGCTCTTGCTTATCATGTACTTCTCAAAGCGACGATGTTTTTCAATCTTATTATCATTTGCCGAAGCTTTGATCTATATGTTGTCATTAATTACCAAAAAGGGGGAGATTGAAAGTGCAACTATCCCTGGGTGGTTTTGGTAATTCCTAAAAACATATAGCTCATTGAGCTAATGCTATTTCAAGATAAATATTTCAGGAAAGCTCAACGTTTTGCATGGCATGGATGAGAAACGTGGACCCCTCAAAATACTAAGGACAAAAGGATTGGCTCAAGCTCAAAGTACAAGACTCTACATCTTTCATTTTAGTGATCCAAGATCACATTGAGTCCATAGGAAAAGCCAATACTATTAAGAGGGGATGAGGTATTGCTTAATGAGTTTTTGCTCAAAATGCTTAGTGATATGCTCCAAAAATCCTCGACTACTTTCTCACATCCACATATGTCCCAAACTAAAAGTCAAACTCGGCCTCACGAAAACATTCTATCCGGCTCCACTGAGTTCAGTTGACATAGCCATTGCTAGATACCCTAGTCTTTTCGGTCTCAACGATAGGGATCTCGGTCTCACTGAGATGGGATTGTAATCTCCCTGTTTCCCTTCATAATGTTTCGGTCCAACCGAGATGAGCGATCAGTCCCACCGAGATTGCAACGCAAACTCTCTGTTTCCTTTTCATAACATTTCGGTCCAACCGAGATGAGCGAATCGGTCCCACCGAGTTTGCCTGACCAACTCTCTGGTTAGCTTATTATCAAAATCGGTCTCACCGAGTTTGTGTAATCGGTCTCACTAAGATTACGTTATGCCCTAACCCTAACGATATCGGTCCCACCGAGTTGACATGTCGGTCCCACCGAAATGCCTGACGGTCACATTATGAACTAAATCGGTCTGACTGAGTTTCACGATTCGGTCCCACTGAGTTTGGTAAGTTGTGTGTAACGGTTAGATTTTGTGTGGAGGCTATATATACCCCTCCACCAACTCTTCATTCATGGAGAGAGCCATCAGAACATGCCTACACTTCCAACATATATGTTCTGAGAGAGAATCACCTACACTTGTGTTGAGGTCAAGATATTCCATTCCTACCACATAAATCTTGATCTCTAGCCTTCCCCAAGTTGCTTTCCACTCAAATCTTCTTTCCACCAAATCCAAATCCTGCGAGAGAGAGTTGAGTGTTGGGAAGACTATCATTTGAAGCACAAGAGCAAGGAGTTCATCATCAACACACCATTTGTTACTTATTGGAGAGTGGTGTCTCCTAGATTGGCTAGGTGTCACTTGGAGCCTCCATCAAGATTGTGGAGTTGAACCAAGGAGTTTGTAAGGGCAAGGAGATCGCCTACTTCTTGAAGATCTACCCTAGTGAGGCAAGTACTTCGTGGGCGACGGCCATGGTGGGATAGACAAGGTTGCTTCTTCATGGACCCTTCGTGGGTGGAGCCCTCCGTGGACTTGCGCAGTCGTTACCCTTCATAGGTTGAAGTCTCCATCAACGTGGATGTACGATAGCACCACCTATCGGAACCACGCCAAAAACATCCGTGTCAGCAATTGCGTTTGCTTCCTCAAACTCCTCCCCTTTACCTTCATATGCAATTGTTTTACATTCCGCTGCTATACTCTTAGAATTGCACGTGTAGGTTGATTGCTTGACTTGTGCTAAGTTGCTAAAATCTGCCAAGAACTAAAATTGGGAAAATGCTAGATTTTTATTTGGTCAAGTAGTCTAATCCCCCCTCTAGACATACTTTCGATCCTACAGAGCGGGGCTACTCTAAAAAACAATATGAAGTGCGTAATCAATAATATTCACAATTTTATTTTATTACCATCGTTTGTGTTGAGTTTCATTCATATATATATGTATTGACCCCCTTCTTCAAATTAGATGTTTCAGATGCGGGGTGAACTCCTACCACCAGATCGCATACGAGTAATTCAAGAGGAATTAGCGGGATTCTTTCTTGACCACGTCATCGATAAAGACGGAGAATACCATGTGGAACTTGAGTTCAGATGTTAGGGGATTGTAAGAGATCTTATATTGTAGATATGTAGCCAGTAGCATCGGATAGATATACAAAAACTTGTTGTTCGAACAATCTCTCAGAGAAGGAGAGGTCAATCACTTCTCTCTCTTTATGTTCATGATGATCTTCTATACTTAATGGTTTCCTTCATTTGCTTACTAGCTAGCGTGTTGAGCCCTCTCTATACATATAGTACGTAGCGTCGACCAAGCACGGAGATAAGAGAGGACACTTCTCTCTATTAGCTAGCTAACACACAATATATGAAACCCCTAAATTAACCCTACAAAAACCCCAACCCTCCCCCCCTTTAAAAAAACAAAAACCCCAACCCCTGAACTGCTGACGCGTGGATGCCTTTTAGTCCCGGTTGGTGCTACCAACCGGGACAAAAGGTCCTCCTACATGGGCAAGCAGCAGCGGCCACGTGGAGCCCCATCTGTCCCGGTTCGTATAAGAACCGGGACTAAAGGTACCTTACTTTAGTACCGAGCCTTTAGTCCCGGTTCAGGAACCGGGGCAAATGGGCCTTATGAACTAGGACCAATGGGCCTTCTTCCACTAATGACCATTCCCCAAGCATATTAATTGGTCATCGAACCAATAATACTTTTCAGGTATTTGAGGTGTACGATAATTAATGAATCAAGATGATAGACTATTGGTCTCGATTTACATGAAGGGGAGATACTTCAAGACATGATCCCTTTGAACATGTGATTTGGGGCCTTCCTGACCCACAACATAGAGTTCTTTGTTAAAGGCAACATTGTTTTTGTCAAGACAACAAAAGGCACCCTAACAAGAAAAATTCTTTCATTGGATTTACCTGCATTATGGCATTTCATGTCGAGGATAATGAATTTCCCACATGTGACATCGTGAAAACTTTGGCTTCTAAGGCATGAGCCTTCATCATTTACACGCCGCCAATCTCCTCCAGCAGGAATGGGAGTGTCAGCTCCCCATTCTCAAAGTCAGAGACCCTGGCCTCAGCTGGCGAGATTTCAGCCGCCAGAGACCCCCCCCCCCCACGAGGTTCTTTCATTAAAAGCTCCTTTTAAAGCAATAGATGTGGGAACTAATCTCATTCATGTGCTCGAGGAGTACTTCTCCATCCTGTAAACAAGGGATGGAGCACTTCCGCCACCGTCCATTAGCAATGTCTTGAAAGTAGGCGGTATTAGCGTCCCCTTTTAGGAGCAATTCTGACCCCTCTACGTTGCTAGAAGAGCTCCTCACCCTTGAAGATATCCATAAGGGAGGCTTTCCAGGTTATAGCGCAACATCTAATCGTCAACAGAGAGACTAGAACTATCGCCAATCACATCCAGAGACTTAATCTAGTCCATCAGGGCCCCCTTATGGGCCTGTAGCTCGGCACCCAGGTTGGCCCTCCATCCTTGCATGAATTGCCGAACTGATTTTGCACAATGGTGCCAAATATCAACCGCACAAAATGTCCGCGGTGGGGATGCCTCAGCCTTGACCCACCTAATATGTGCATCGTCCATAAAACCCAGCTGAAGTAGCCATGAGGTTCGAAGTGAAACCGTGACGTCCTAGGAAGGGGGCCCTCCCTCGAAGTGAAAAGCAGGGGAGAGTGGTCTGAGCCAACCCAAGTGACCCCCTTGAGCAAACACAATGGGAACATGACCTCCCACTGGACGGACACGAGGACCCGGTCTAGTGGGAGGTCATGTTCATAATGTACAACAAAAACTTCAATGTGTATTTAAAAAAAATATTCATCGTATATCGGAAAAAAGTCCATCTTATGCAATATAAACTATAAAAAATATGTTGAAAGAGAAACTGAGAAAAACCAAAATCTGAAAAGAGGAAAGAAAAAAGAACATGAAATAGCAACGACCCCTATCACTCATCTTTCTCCGTAATGGCCAAGGTCTAAGCACGGACATAACCCTGTCGTAGCCTGAGAAATTGACTGGCAGTGAACTGTGTGCTACTGACCCACATAGTACAAATGAATTTATGTCACTATCTACCATTCACGTGATCTATAAAGTGTGAGGGATTTCTAATCAGAATATGAATAGCTTATTTCATTATTTTCACTTCCATGTCTTGGAGTTATCCAATATCCAGTGTATTATTTGCTGCTTCTTTGCATAATAGATATTGTCGATAGGCATAGGCATTTGAGGCATTGGGAACCATGGACAGATATCCGGTATTACAACATGCACCACTGTTCTTATCCATTGTACTCGGGCACTTCAACGATGCATCTGGATGCTGGGCTATCCCTCTGTGGGACAGGGATAGCCGTTTTTTACGTGAATAACAGTCGTTTGGATCACGGACGAGTTGGGATAGGAATGGCCAGATGCTTCGAATATTCGCCCAAAACACAGCTATGCGCGTCCGCGAAAATCTTGCGGATGTGGGCATCCCGCCGAGCGCAGGGGACGCGAAGGCAGCCCGCGAACCGTTTTTCGCCGTCCTGTCTATCTCTTTTCCCCTTTGGCCCTTCCCATCTCGGATCTCTCTTCTCTCTGTTGCAGCGGCGGCGGCAGATCAAAGACCGACGACGACGGTGAGCACGCAGCGGCGCCGGCAGATCGAAGCTCGGGGACGACAGTGATTGCGCAGCAGCATGACTCTCTCCTTCCTTTGCCTTCTCTCCTCCTCTGTCAGCAGAGGCGACAGCGGCCAACACAGGTCAGTGCCGTGCGCAGCCGCCGGAGCCCTGCGGATGGCGGCGCTGGCCCTGCTTCTCTTCGTCTGGTGCGCCGGCTGTGCGCCCCGTGCGCGGGTGCTGCTCGTGCTGGGCGTGCTGCACCGGCCCTGCATCTGTCCGGCAGGTGCGCATGTTGTGCGCCCCGCGAGCAGGTGCTGCGCGCGCTACGCCGACCGTGCTAGCTGGTTGGCCCTGCTTGCTACGTCGGCCTTGCTAGCTGTGCGGCCAAACTTGCTGCATGTACTGCGGTGGCCATATGTGCTGATGTGTGCTTTCTCCATTGATTCTCTATCCAACCTGCTAATCATTTTTTGTTAATTTTTTGTGCTGCAGCAGCTCAGGTCAAAGGCGACGGGAAAGTCAGGGACTACTACATCTTCCGACAAAACAAAAAATGGCTATCGCCAACCAAGATTCAACCTTCAAACCAAACAAAACATAGGCTAACCTCATCCATCAATCAAACAGAAATTATGGCTATCCTTATCCTGCTGGATATGGATGCCCATAGCCACCCTAGCATGTCCCTCTAACCAAACACATCCCAAGGCACTACTATCCCTCGTCCACTCATGCCCAGTCATCCTATACGCCATGGTCTCACGTCACTCAAGGGAACGAGCAGTCACATTTTCGGTGGCTTCCCTCGGATGGAATAGCGGTTGGATAAGCTTGTTCAACATTAGCAACAATCATAAAAAAGGAGGATCAGAAAAAAAAATGTGGCATTCTCGGTTATCGATTCCGGAGCGGCAACATTGGTGGCTTTGAGAGTCACGCAAAGATGGTGATTTGTAATACATTTAGTAAGCCCGAATCACATGTCAGATAGTGATTAAAAGATTGGTAAGGACAAACAGAGAGAGCGTAGGGAATTGTCTCACAAAAGTAAAACTAAAATTTAATTAGACAATCCCATGACCACAAACAGTCATCAGTAATTTTAATCGCTCTCACGTGTAATCAAGCCAAGCGCTGCTATGTACCGCGCGCGAGTATTAGCACATGGTCGCCCACTTGAGTCTCAGGTGGGCCAGCCCAACTACTTTCGATAGTTTTCTAGAATTTCTGCCAACTAAAAAAATCAAGATTTCAAAAAATGTTCGTTCACTTAAAAATGTTCTCTATTAATAATATCATGAGTTCAAAAAAATGTTCATAAATTTGAAAATTTGGTCATGAAATAAGAAAACAGAAAACCGTGAGAAAAAAGGAGAAAGACGTTTTGGTACCTTTCCAAAACTGATGGAAGGTTTTACAGGTTTCCCAAAACCATGGTGAACCAGTTGCAGATTACATAAACAGAAAAAAGAACAACCAGACTCTGGTTGCCAACAGGAAGGCCCGTCGTGCGCAACAGATAGAGGAAGGCCTATTGACGAGCTCGCCAGAGGTCTCCGATAATGACCCGGCGATGGTTGTGGCCTCTGACGACGAGTTGGCGCCACTGCCCGTGCCATTCTATGCCGACTTGACCATGGAACAGGCGCAGGCGTACTTCGACGATGTCATGGCGGAGGAGCAGTCAACGCCGTAGCCGGTGTTGGCATTCCGGTAGGCGAAGGAGGAGCAACACTACAACCTCCACCTCCTCATGCTTCATCGATAACCGGATTGCTAGATCTATGGCAAGTTCGTGGGTGAGGAGGTTGTGGCGGCCATGGTCGTGGAGAACTCGAACTTCATCGTGGAGTTGCACGCTCTACGAGGCCTGTGCAACGTTCGTGCGCCTCGGATGCCCAGGCGGCCGCAGACGTGAAATTCACCAGCTGCACGTCCTTTTCGTCGCCGGTGCGTGCCATTGGCACCGCTACGATGATGAGGCCGACCCATCCATGTCCATCATCGACCTCACCTCCATTGATGACAGCTAGGGAGCGGACTCTGACAGGAAGAGTAGGGCATCAAAGATGGCGGCGCCTCGTGTCTCATGTCGGCTAGTCCATGTCCCACTCTTCCTCATCGGTGACCACATCTTCACTTCCTGGGGCTCACGGCCGCCAGACATCGACACGGAGGGGAACAACAAGGACGTGGAGTCCGGACGTTTTCTGGGTCTCACGGCCATCGACGAGGATTTATACTAGGTTATCTTCCGGATGCTTTTGTTTAGTCGAAATATAACGAGATGTAATGAGTTTGGTCCGGTTTACATGAAAATCATCCAGTTTTTAAAAATCCGATTTGAAATGTATACAAGCATTGTTGGATGGCCAACTCCCGTGTCATTGTCCACGGATGCGCCCACGGACAAATACAGTGTCTATTTTAGGTGTCTGCGTTGCACATGCCCTTAGTATGGGAGATGATGTCCATGTTGTTGTCATGCTCGGCATTGTTGGATCATGTGTCTTGTGAATAAATCTTTTATTGGAGATAGGTGCTTCAACCATGTTCACTTGCTCACGCTTATCTTCAATAAAAAATAATGCTGGAACGGCCTAAATGCAAATCTAAACCTTCACATGCTACCAAAAATACGTTTTTATTTCATGGACTTTGTTACAAGAACTTTTATCAGGCTAGAGCATCATTTTGATGCAAAGGTTGGATAAAGTTGTCACAGTTGCCGACCTACCAGAGGACTAAGATCACACCTAAGAGATTCTCACAAATTGACCGAACAGAGGACAAACGAATTCATATCGGCTCCTAGCACCCAAGCCCTTGATAAGGAGCACCCGAGTAAACGGCAAATACCACCTTACTCCTATTTTTCATTTTAATTCTCTGTTCGGGAATATCCATTGCCATTTGGTGCATTTTATTTGCCGTGTCTTTAAATTTCATAGGCTTAGAAGGCATAGGGAATTGTTCATGGATAATCAGGTTCTACGCTGCCTCGTCTAAGCTCCGACTGTCTTGCAAGGCACATCCGGAGTTCGAGCCAGAGGAGCAGGAAGGGCCCAGGAGCCGGAGCTTTTCACTCGACATGTGTCGTCGAACGTGACGACGGCAGTTGATGAGCCGCTTCGATCTCCGCCTACCTGCTAGAATGCCACACAGTACGGGAACCTACGGGAGGCATCGCCGCCTCACACTGGATTCCGTCTACAAGATTCCATCTCACGATTGAAAACAAACAAGTGAACAGCGACATGAAGAAAGAGGTGGAGAGAGCAAGGCTACAGGCGTGCATCCTTCGTCCCCCGGTGTCGCTTCTTGCTCGCTTGTGCTATGCGGAGTATGGAATGATAGTGGGAGGTAATTCAGGATTGTACCTGGGGCCGTGCCATCAATTCGATTCATACGAGGCTCATTAGTATTCTGATTATTCGGTACTTGTACCATAGCTAATTTAGAAAGGAAAACACTGATTTGTTTTTTAGTCTAACGCGAACTGTCCTGTCACCAAGCATTGCCCATGGCTCCTGTCGTGGTTCTAAATCTAACAGTAGAAAGGGGGAAAGGTATGGAGAGGCACGATTTTAGCTATGGCGAAGATGTACACACGAGATTTACAAGTTCAGGCCCTTCTCGGAGGAAGTAATAGCCCTACGTCTCGGTGCCCGGAGGCGGTCGATTGGATTATATGTGTTGTATTACAGAGGGTGCGAACCCTTGTGCCAGAGAAGGGGGTGGCTTATATAGAGTGCGCTAGGACCACAGCCCGCCTCCATTACAAGGGAACTAATGTACATAAAGTAGGGGTGTTACTGGTAACGCCAGCAGTAAGTACTCTTAATGCTCATGAAGACGAGGGAGTAAATATCTGGCCGTTGCGTGTTCTCCTAACTACTAGTCTTCGATATGGCCGAGTGATCTTCCTTGTGGTCGAGTGACGATAGGTAATAACGACTGTCGAGTGATGTGACCGTCGAATGGATTGCACTCGACGTATGAGACTGGTGCTCTTCTGTTGACTCTTAGTCTTTTCATGTTCCAGGGTAGTGACCTTGGGTAGGACGTATAGGTCGAGCCTATGACCCTACCCTAGGTCTGTATCCTCGTCAGTAGCCCCCGAATGGATTAAGGTGTGAGAGGAAAGTAAAACAACATTGGACCTGTCCTGTGTTTTGTGTCTCCGCGAGTGTTTTCTGTTAGACTGAACGCCTGCGTTGATACTTTGGGGTCGACTCGGTTGCCTTGATCCATTCAGTAAGTTGTCGACTGAATTGGCGACTTCATGCGTCGAGTGTCGTGCGGGAGTGCGAGATCTCAGGCGTGATTGCCCGCGGGGGATCCCGGATTCCGCGGGATACGAAATTTCGGAGGTGCGCGCGAACAGAAGTGCGCCGAAAAAAGGGGGACCCGGATAAGCAGCGACGCTCGCCTTTTTCGGCACGTTCGCTGCACGCAACTATAGCAGGATTTGACGGGATTGCCCGGCCCCACGCGTCAGTCACTCGGAAGTGAACCTTTATATGCTGACGGGGCCGGGGTGCTTAAACTGTGCACGCCTGCCTCTTCTTCTTTCTCCTCTGCTCCTCCGCCGCACCAAGCGCCTCCGCCTTCAACACCGCCGCTCTCCCACCATGGTGAAGGACAAGACTGCGGCGCTAGAGCGCGCCAAGAAGGCAACGGGGGCGGCGAAGGGCAAGAAACCAAGCCGCGGATCATCGTCGCGCTCGGGGCTGCCGCCGGGCTGGATCCAAGGTGATTTGATCCGGTCTTCAATCCGGCAGGAAGATCTGACCGATCTAGAGGAGTCTGGGCTGATTGCAACGGGGGCGGCGAGGCTGTTGAAAGGAGAGACGGAGCCATAACCTCGACCGGGTGAGTGCGTCTTGCTCGCCACTCGTGTCCACCGGGGATTCTCGCTTCCTCCGCATAGCTCCACCACTTTTTCCCCAATACCATTACGTATCTAGCCGCTTTTTCGTGTTGATGTGCGAGAACTTCTTAGGGCGTCGACCGCACCGGGGTCTCTTCAAACATATCTTCACCATTCTCTCCCAGTCGATTAAAAAGGCGAAGTCAAGTGACTCGAAAACCCACGTTATCCAGATGTGCGAGGGCTTAGGTATCCAAAATAGGAATAGGAGCGCTTTCCCTGCTGCGACCCTCCCTAAATCCGTTATAGGTTGGCAATCGTCCTGGTTCTACTGCCAGGACATTGCGACTCCAGGTAATTCGACCGGTCTTCCTCCTTTTTCATTCGACCATGTCCAAACTCCTGCTCCACTGAAGGTTACTGCTGCCGAGACCATGGAGACGAGGATGTTGGTGGACCGAGTGGTCCAGCTCATCAATGACGGTGTCACTGGCCTGGACTTACTGGAGGTGTTCCTCGCTCGGCGTATCCAGCCTCTCTAGGCCCGTGATCACTCGATGTGGTTGTATTCTAGACCAAGTGACACCACTCGGGTCCATCCAGAAGAAGTTTCACTCGACACCGTGGCCTCGTGGTTGAAGAGTATTACGGGCACTCAAGATAACCCTAGAGGATCCAGGCGAGTCATCCCTTTCGGAAGTGACAACCCACCCGACAAGGTACATTCTTTGTTCCGAGTGTTTTCTACTTGCGTTCCGAGTGTTTTCTGCTTGCGTTCCGACTGTGCTCGATGTTGACTGACTCTTGTCTCAACCAATTTGCTTTGCAGGTATTCACTTAGATGTACTCAATGCCCAATGGCGAACAAGCTTTGGTGCAGGACCACGAGGGGGAGGACAGTGCGGAGGAGAGCGGCGAGTGGGAGTCTCCGGAAGGAGAGGAGGAGGAGGAGAGCGAGGAGTTGGACGAGGAGGAAGAGGTCGACTCGCCGCCGCGCTCCGAGCGTCGATCCAAGCAGCAACACGATCCGTCCGGCGGTCGTGTGAAGAGTGCGGCTCCAAGTGCCGCCACCCAGAAGCGCGCTCGGACGTCGACTCCGGAGCCGATGGAGAAGGTGGCTAAGCAGCCAAAAGTCGCCCCTTCTAAGACCCGAAAGACATTGCCGCGAATCAAGATGGACGTCCCCGTTGCCTCAGGGTGGGTATCTTATTTGTGTTTCTGTAAGTCGACTGAAAGTTCTCTCGATCCGACTGACTAATCCTTGTGCCTTCCAGCCCCACCTCTGCTGCCACTGACATGGACATTGACAAGGCACCAGAAGACGAAGAAGCTACCTCACGAGCTGGTAAGTTTGTTCAACCCAGTTCTGTTTAACTGAGTGAGTGGTCGATTGACTGAAAATTTTATATTGCTCTTCTTATGTAGCTCCGCAAGATATCGTTGTGCTCCCTGATGACGAAGATGAAGAAGCACCTCCACAGGAGAGGAAGAAGAAGAGTGGAGGTTCGAGCAAAAGGAGACTTGAAGTCCAAATCCCTCAGTCGACACTGGCACCGGAGGCGATAGCTTGGACAAACGTCACATTTGCTAACCCGTTGACGACTGATCATCCGCCGGGGTCGACTGCACAGACGCCTACTGCACCAGTGCAACTCCCCTCATCTGACCCGGCCGCTACTTCGACTCCTCTTTGCTACATATCAGACTCCGGACGACTCGCCGAGTGCCACTAGGGAAGCTCTTCGCCAGGCAAATCTTGTCATGGAGCAGGTGAAAGTGATGCATGAAACTAGTCAGATAACTTACAATGCCAGCACTGCCCTTCAGACCAATGTTCAGGTCAGTAAACTTCCAACTGAATTTTTGAATGTTGCTTTATATCTAATCGCCCAGTGGGTGTTCCTCCGTTTAGGACTCAAGAAATCTTTGATTTTGCACTTTCCGAATCAGTGGGAGAACGTCGAGTGCATCCACTGGGTGTAGTCCCCGAGACCATGGTCGGCTGCTGGCAGTCGACTGAGGTCTGATGAGTGTTGATCATTCTGTCTCTTTTTTTAGAAGCTCTTCACTGAGTGTTGATCTGATCCAGTGGGGGCACGCTAAGTGCACCCACTGGGTGTAGTCCCCGAGACTACTATTGAATATTTGATTCGGCAGTAGTCTGAGAATAAATCTTTCCCTTCACTATTACTTGTATGTGTCGACTGACATGCCTGTCTTTCTGGCTGCAGAGGTCTTGTGATCTTGGAGCTTGGCTCACCGAATTAAAGAAGAAGCATATCACTATTGAACTTGATCTCGAGCTGGCGAAGAAGAATCTGAAGTAAGCTCAAGAAGAAACAGCCATCATGGGAGGTAATCACTCGATCATTTTGTCTGCTTTGTAGCTTCACACTTGGTGCTGGCTTTTCTTTTAGTCTCTTTGAACCGAGTGAATTCACACAAGCAGATGTGCGTAGTGCAAATCGCCAACTTCAGTCTCGTCTGAAGAGTGTTGTTTCTTTAGAGAGGATGAAGGAAGCTCTGGAGCAGAAGGATCTGGACTTGGCAGCTGCTCAAAAGGAAGCGCGCGAGAAGACGAAGCTTGCGGACGAGAAGCTGGCTTCAGTCGGCAAGTTGGAGGATGAGAACGCGACATTGAAGACGGCTGTCTCGGATGCTAATCGTGAGGTCGAGAAGCTGAGGAAGGACAAGGAGAACTTGACCGCTGAAGTTGAGGGTCTCAAGACCAGGACCGGCAAGCTAGAGTCTTATTTAGAACAGCTTGCGACAAAGCTTGTCCTGAAGCTTGAAGGTATGTCTATTCGTTAAATAACCATCGTCGACTAGGATTTGCAATACTGTCGACTCATTGTTCGTTGTGATGAAACAGAACTCTGTCAGGACTTCGAGGCTGAAACTGGACTGGTCGAGACAGGTCTCGACCCTATCAATTGTCCCATGAAAGATGAAGTCACGATGAACTTGCTTCGACTAGAATCGCACTTGGATGGTGCAGTCGACTATCTGCCTCGGCTGAAGGCGGCGATGGTCCGAGTGGACACCGAGCTCTGGCCTCGGGCGGAGATGTCTCGAGACCTCGAGTCCTTGATGACTTGGCTGAACCAGCTTGCAGACCGGGTGCAAGAATGGAAGAAATCTTCTGTGCGCTATGGGGCTGACGTCGCCTTGTCTTTGGTCCGAGTGCACTGCAAGGAGGCCAAGGAGGACAAGCTGGCAGCTCTCAAAGTGGCAAACACCAAGAAGCATTCCTTCCAGGACTTCATGGCCACTTTCCTCAAGGCAGCCATGAAGGAAATATGCCCTAGAGGCAATAATAAAGTTATTATTTATTTCCTTATATCATGATAAATGTTTATTATTTATGCTAGAATTGTATTAACCGGAAACATAATACATGTGTGAATACATAGACAAACAGAGTGTCACTAGTATGCCTCTACTTGACTAGCTCGTTAATCAAAGATGGTTATGTTTCCTGACCATGAACAATAAGTTGTTATTTGATTAACGAGGTCACATCATTAGTTGAATGATCTGATTGACATGACCCATTCCATTAGCTTAGCACCTGATCGTTTAGTATGTTGCTATTGCTTTCTTCATGACTTATACATGTTCCTATGACTATGAGATTATGCAACTCCCGTTTGCCGGAGGAACACTTTGGGCGCTACCAAACGTCACAACGTAACTGGGTGATTATAAAGGAGCATTACAGGTGTCTCCAAAGGTAGATGTTGGGTTGGCGTATTTCGAGATTAGGATTTGTCACTCCGATTGTCGGAGAGGTATCTCTGGGCCCTCTCGGTAATGCACATCACATAAGCCTTGCAAGCACTGCAACTAATATGTTAGTTGTGAGATGATGTATTATGGAACTAGTAAAGAGACTTGCCGGTAACGAGATTGAACTAGGTATTGGATACCGACGATCAAATCTCGGGCAAGTAACATACCGATGACAAAGGGAACAACGTATGTCGTTATGCGGTCTGACCGATAAAGATCTTCGTAGAATATGTAGGAGCCAATATGGGCATCCAGGTCCCGCTATTGGTTATTGACCGGAAACGTGTCTTGGTCATGTCTACATTGTTCTCGAACCCGTAGGGTCCGCACGCTTAAGGTTTCGATGACAGTTATATTATGAGTTTATGAGTTTTGATGTACCGAAGGAGTTCGGAGTCCCGGATGAGATCAGGGACATGACGAGGAGTCTCGAAATGGTCGAGACGTAAAGATCGATATATTGGACGACTATATTCGGAGTTCGGAAAGGTTCCGAGTGATTCGGGTATTTTCTGGAGTACCAGGGAGTTACGGGAATACGGGGAAGAGTATTGGGCCTTGATGGGCTTTAGTGGGAAGAGGAGAAAAAGGCTGCGCCCCCCCCTCCCCTCTAGTCCGAATTGGACTAGGGAAAAGGGGGCCGGCCACCTCTCCTTCTCCTCCTATTCCTTCTCCCTTCCTCCCCTCTTGGTGGACTCCTACTAGGACTTGGAGTCCTAGTAGGACTCCCCACCCTGGCCGCACCTCTGCCTTGGCCGGCCTCCTCCTCCTCCATCCTTTATATACTGAGGCAAGGGGCACCCCATGGACACACAAGTTGATCCACGTGATCTATTCCTTAGCCGTGTGCGGTGCCCCCTGCCACCATATACCTCGATAATACTGTAGCGGAGTTTAGGCGAAGCCCTGCTGCTGTAGTTCATCAAGATCGTCACCACGCCGTCGTGCTGACGGAACTCTTCCCCGACACTTTGCTGGATCGGAGTCCGGGGATCGTCATCGAGCTGAACGTGTGCTCGAACTCGGAGGTGCCGTAGTTTCGGTGCTTGATCGGTTGGATCGTGAAGACGTACGACTACTTCCTCTACGTCGTGTCATCGCTTCCGCAGTCGGTCTGCGTTGGGTACGTAGACAACACTCTCCCCTCGTTGCTATGCATCACATGATATTGCGTGTGCGTAGGAATTTTTTTTTTTTTGAAATTACTACGAAACCCAACAGTGGCATCCGAGCCTAGGTTACTTATGTTGATGTTATATGCACGAGTAGAACACAAGTGAGTTGTGGACGATACAAGTCATACTGCCTACCAGCATGTCATACTTTGTTTCGGCGGTATTGTTGGACGAGACGACCCGGACCAACCTTACGCGTACGCTTACGCGAGACCGGTTCCCTCGACGTGCTTTGCACATAGATGGCTTGCGGGCGACTGTCTCTCCAACTTTAGTTGAACCGAGTATGGCTACGCCCGGTCCTTGAGAAGGTTAAAACGGAGTCTATTTGACAAACTATCGTTGTGGTTTTGATGCGTAGGTGAGATTGGTTCTTACTTAAGCCCGTAGCAGCCACGTAAAACATGCAACAACAAAGTAGAGGACGTCTAACTTGTTTTTGCAGGGCATGTTGTGATGTGATATGGTCAAGGCATGATGCTGAATTTTATTGTATGAGATGATCATGTTTTGTAACCGAGTTATCGGCAACTGGCTGGAGCCATATGGTTGTCGCTTTATTGTATGCAATGCAATCGCGATGTAATGCTTTACTTTATTACTAAACGGTAGTGATAGTCGTGGAAGCATAAGATTGGCGAGACGACAACGATGCTACGATGGAGATCAAGGTGTCGCGCCGGTGACGATGGTGATCATGACGGTGCTTCGGAGATGGAGATCACAGGCACAAGATGATGATGGCCATATCATATCACTTATATTGATTGCATGTGATGTTTATCTTTTATGCATCTTATCTTGCTTTGATTGACGGTAGCATTATAAGATGATCTCTCACTAAATTATCAAGAAGTGTTCTCCCTGAGTATGCACCGTTGCCAAAGTTCGTCGTGCCCGGACACCACGTGATGATCGGGTGTGATAAGCTCTACGTCCATCTACAACGGGTGCAAGCCAGTTTTTGCACACGCAGAATACTCAGGTTAAACTTGACGAGCCTAGCATATACAGATATGGCCTCGGGACACGGAGACCGAAAGGTCGAGCGTGAATCATATAGTAGATATGATCAACATAGTGATGTTCACCATTGAAACTACTCCATCTCACGTGATGATCGGACATGGTTTAGTTGATATGGATCACGTGATCACTTAGATGACTAGAGAGATGTCTGTCTAAGTGGGAGTTCTTAAGTAATATGATTAATTGAACTTAAATTTATCATGAACTTAGTCCTGGTAGTATTTTGCAAATTATGTTGTAGATCAATAGCTTGCGTTGTTGCTCTCATATGTTTATTTTGATATGTTCCTAGATAATATTGTGTTGAAAAATGTTAGTAGCAATGATGCAGATTCGATCCGTGATCTGAGGTTTATCCTCATTGCTGCACAGAAGAATTATGTCCTTAATGCACCGCTAGGTGACAGACCTATTGCAGGAGCAGATGCAGAAGTTATGAACGTCTGGCTAGCTTAATATGATGACTACTTGATAGTTTAGTGCACCATGCTTAACGGCTTAGAATCGGGACTCCAAAGACGTTTTGAACGTCATGGACCATATGAGATGTTCCAGGAATTGAAGTTAATATTTCAAGCAAATACCCGAGTTGAGAGATATGAAGTCTCCAACAAGTTCTATAGCTAAAAGATGGAGGAGAATCGCTCAACTAGTGAGCATGTGCTCAGATTGTCTGGGTACTTCAATCGCTTGAATCAAGTGGGAGTTAATCTTCCAGATAAGATAGTGATTGACAGAATTCTCTAGTCACCATCACCAAGTTAGTAGAACTTCGTGATGAACTATAGTATGCAAGGGATGATGAAAATGATTCCCGAGCTCTTCGTGATGTTGAAATCAACGAAGGTAGAAATCAAGAAAGAGCATCAAGTGTTGATGGTTGACAAGATCACTAGTTTCAAGAAAAGGGCAAAGGGAAAGAAAGGGGAACTTCAAGTAGATTGACAAGCAAGTTGTCACTCCCACGAAGAAGCCCAAAGCTGAACCAAAGCCTGAAACTGAGTGCTTACACTGCAAAGGAAATGGTCACTGGAAGCGGAACTACCCTAAAATATTTGGTGGATAAGAAGGATGGCAAAGTGAAAAAGGGTATATTTGATATACAGGTGTTTGATGTGTGCTTTACTAGTGTTTATAGCAACCCCTCGGTATTTGGTACTGGTTCAGTTGCTAAGAGTAGTAACTCGAAACGGGAGTTGCAGAATAAACAGAAACTAGTTAAGGGTGAAGTGATGATGTGTGTTGAAAGTAGTTTCAAGATTGATATGATCATCATCGCACACTCACTATTCTTTCGGGATTAGTGTTGAACCTAAATAAATGTTATTTGGTGTTTGCGTTGAGCATGAATATGATTTGATCATGTTTATTGCAATACGGTTATTCATTTAAGTAAGAGAATAAACTGTTGTTCTATTTACATGAATAAAACCTTATATGGTTACACACCCAATGAAAATGGTTCATTGGATCTCGATCGTAGTGATACACATATTCATAATATTGATGCCAAAAGATGCAAAGTTAATAATGATAGTGCAACTTATTTGTGGCACTGCCGTTTGGGTCATATCGGTGTAAAGCGCATGAAGAGACTCCATAAAGATGGATTTTCGGAATCACTTGGTTATGAATCATTTGATGCTTGCGAACCGTGCCTTTTGGGCAAGATGACTAAAACTCCGTTCTTCGGAACAATGGAACGAGTTACTGACTTGTTGGAAATAATACATACCGATGTATGCGATCCAATGAGTGCTGTTGCTCGTGGCAAGCATCGTTGTTTTTCTGACCTTCACAAGATGATTTGAGCAGATATGGGTATATCTACTTGATGAAACATAAGTCTGAAATAGTTGAAAGGTTCAAAGAATTTCAGAGTGAAGTGGAAAAATCATCGTAACAAGAAAATAAAGTTTCTGCGATCTGATCGCGGAGACAAATATTTGAGTTACGAGTTTGGTCTTCAATTAAAATAATGTGGAATAGTTTCACAGCTCACGCCACCTGGAACACCACATCGTTATGGTGTGTCCGAACGTCGTAACCGCACTTTATTTGATATGATGCGATCTATGATATCTCTTTACCACTATCATTTTGGGGTTATGCATTAGAGACAGCTGCATTCACGTTTTAAAATAGGGCACCATCTAAATCCGTTGAGACGACACTGTATGAACTATGGTTTAGCAGTAAACCTAACCTGTTGTTTCTTAAAGTTTGGGGCTGCGATGCTTATGTGAAAAAGGTTTCATCCTGATAAGCTCAAACCCAAATCGGAGAAGTGCGTCTTCATACCCGAAGGAGATTGTTGGGTACACCTTCTATCACAGATCCGAAGGCAAGACATTCGTTGCTAAAATGGATCCTTTCCAGAGAAGGAGTTTCTCTCGAAAGAAGTGAGTGGGAGGAGAGTAGAACTTGATGAGGTAATTATACCTTCTCCCTTATTGGAAAGTAGTTCATCACAGAAATCAGTTCTAGTGATTCCTACACCAATAAGTGAGGAAGTTAATGATGATGATCATCAAACTTCAGATCAAGTTACTACCAAACCTCGTAGGTCTTCCAGAGTAAGATCCGCACCAGAGTGGTACGGTAATCATGTTCTGGAAGTCATGTTACTAGACCATGATGAACCTACGAACTATGAGGAAGCAATGATGAGCCCAGATTCCACGAAATGGCTTGAGGCCATGAAATCTGAGATATGATCCATGTATGAGAACAAAGTGTAGACTTTGATTGACTTGCCCGATGATCGGTGAGTCATTAAGAATAAATGGATCTTCAAGAGGAAGACGGACGTTGATAGTAGTGTTACTATCTACAAAGCTAGACTTGTCGAAAAAGGTTTTTGACAAAGTTCAAGGTGTTGAATACAATGAGATTTTCTTACTCGTATCGATGCTTAAAAGTCTGTCCGAATCATGTTAGCAATTGCCGCATTTTATGATTATGAAATTTGGCAGATGGATGTCAAAACTGCATTCCTGAATGGATTTCTGGAAGAAGAGTTGTATATGATGCAACCGGAAGGTTTTGTCGATCCAAAGGGAGCTAACAAAGTGTGCAAGCTCCAGCGATCCATTTATGGACTGGTGCAAGAATCTCGGAGTTGGAATATACGCTTTGATAAGTTGATCAAAGCATATAGTTATTGTACAGACTTACAGTGAAGCCTGTATTTACAAGAAAGTGAGTGGGAGCACTACAACATTTCTGATAAGTATATGTGAATGACATATTGTTGATCGGAAATAATGTAAAATTATTCTGCAAAGCATGAAAGGATACTTGAATAAAAGTTTTTCAAAGAAAGACCTTGGTGAAGCTGCTTACACATTGAGCATCAAGATCTATATAGATAGATGAAGACGCTTGATAAGATTTTTTCAATGAATACATACCTTGATAAATTTTTGAAATAGTTCAAAATGGAACAGTCAAAGAAGGAGTTCTTGCCTGTGTTGCAAGGTGTTAAGTTGAGTAAGACTCAAAGCCCGACCACAGCAGAAAATAGAAAGAGAATGAAAGTCATTCCCTATGCCTCAGTCATAGGTTCTATAAAGTATGCCATGCTGTATACCAGATCTATTGTATGCCATACCACTGAGTTTGGCAAGGGAGTACAATAGTGATCTAGGAGTAGATCACTGGAGAGCGGTCAAAATTGTCCTTAGTGGAATAAGGATATGTTTCTCGATTATGGAAAAAGGTTCGTCGTAAAAGGTTACGCCGATGCAAGTTTGACACTAATCTAGATAACTCTAAGTCTTGATCTAGATACATATTGAAAGTGGGAGCAATTAGCTAGAGTAGCTCCGTGCAGAGCATTGTAGACATAGAATTCGCAAAATACTTACGGATCTGTATATGACATACCCGTTGACTAAGATTCTCTCACAAGCAAAACATGATCACACCTTAGTACTCCTTGGGTGTTAATCACATAGCGATGTGAACTAGATTACTGAATCTAGTAAACCCTTTGGGTGTTGGTCACATAGCGATGTGAACTATGGGTGTTAATCACATGGTGATGTGAACTATTGCTGTTAAATCACATGGCGATGTGAACTAGATTATTGACTCTAGTGCAAGTGGGAGACTGAAGGAAATATGCCCTAGAGGCAATAATAAAGTTATTATTTATTTCCTTATATCATGATAAATGTTTATTATTTATGCTAGAATTGTATTAACCGGAAACATAATACATGTGTGAATACATAGACAAACAGAGTGTCACTAGTATGCCTCTACTTGACTAGCTCGTTAATCAAAGATGGTTATGTTTCCTGACCATGAACAATGAGTTGTTATTTGATTAACGAGGTCACGTCATTAGTTGAATGATCTGATTGACATGACCCATTCCATTAGCTTAGCACCTGATCGTTTAGTATGTTGCTATTGCTTTCTTCATGACTTATACATGTTCCTATGACTATGAGATTATGCAACTCCCGTTTGCCGGAGGAACACTTTGGGTGCTACCAAACGTCACAACGTAACTGGGTGATTATAAAGGAGCATTACAGGTGTCTCCAAAGGTAGATGTTGGGTTGGCGTATTTCGAGATTAGGATTTGTCACTCCGATTGTCGGAGAGGTATCTCTGGGCCCTCTCGGTAATGCACATCACATAAGCCTTGCAAGCACTGCAACTAATATGTTAGTTGTGAGATGATGTATTACGGAACGAGTAAAGAGACTTGCCGGTAACGAGATTCAACTAGGTATTGGATACCGACGATCAAATCTCGGGCAAGTAACATACCGATGACAAAGGGAACAACGTATGTCGTTATGCGGTCTGACCGATAAAGATCTTCGTAGAATATGTAGGAGCCAATATGGGCATCCAGGTCCCGCTATTGGTTATTGACCGGAAACGTGTCTTGGTCATGTCTACATTGTTCTCGAACCCGTAGGGTCCGCACGCTTAAGGTTTCGATGACAGTTATATTATGAGTTTATGAGTTTTGATGTACCGAAGGAGTTCGGAGTCCCGGATGAGATCGGGGACATGACGAGGAGTCTCGAAATGGTCGAGACGTAAAGATCGATATATTGGACGACTATATTCGGAGTTCGGAAAGGTTCCGAGTGATTCGGGTATTTTCCGGAGTACCGGGGAGTTACGGGAATATGGGGAAGAGTATTGGGCCTTGATGGGCTTTAGTGGGAAGAGGAGAAAAAGGCTGCGCCCCCCCTCCCCTCTAGTCCGAATTGGACTAGGGAAAAGGGGGCCGGCCACCTCTCCTTCTCCTCCTATTCCTTCTCCCTTCCTCCCCTCTTGGTGGACTCCTACTAGGACTTGGAGTCCTAGTAGGACTCCCCACCCTGGCCGCACCTCTGCCTTGGCCGGCCTCCTCCTCCTCCATCCTTAATATACTGAGGCAAGGGGCACCCCATGGACACACAAGTTGATCCACGTGATCTATTCCTTAGCCGTGTGCGGTGCCCCCTGCCACCATATACCTCGATAATACTGTAGCGGAGTTTAGGCGAAGCCCTGCTGCTGTAGTTCATCAAGATCGTCACCACGCCGTCGTGCTGACGAAACTCTTCCCCGACACTTTGCTGGATCGGAGTCCGGGGATCGTCATCGAGCTGAACGTGTGCTCGAACTCGGAGGTGCCGTAGTTTCGGTGCTTGATCGGTTGGATCGTGAAGACGTACGACTACTTCCTCTACGTCGTGTCATCGCTTCCGCAGTCGGTCTGCGTTGGGTACGTAGACAACACTCTCCCCTCGTTGCTATGCATCACATGATATTGTGTGTGTGTAGGAATTTTTTTTTTTGAAATTACTACGAAACCCAACAAGCCACTCGCATCGCCGACAGCATCGATCTTGACAGCTTCTGCGACCCGGCCAGTCCTTCTCCCTCTGAGTGATTTCAAAAACATTACGTCACCGCTTTGATTTTCCTCGGAATACTGAGTGGATTTGTAATCGTTAAAACTCCTTCAGGTCTGACGCCCGAGCACTTTATTTTGCGGTTAGGAAACTTCTGATTTATCACCCCTCATACTGCGCCTGTCTTTGAATGAAATTCGCCTTTCTCCTGAATTATTGTCCGTTTGTTTAATCACTATAAAAAAGACACATCCATGACATTTTGGGCCGAACGAAAAAAATTTCTGTCATACATATGACACTTCTATGACGATAATTGTGACAAAACCCCGTATCATCATAGATGTGGTGGGCTCCTACTTCTATGACAAAAAATCATGACAAAAAATGGGCTTTTCGTCCTGGGCGGGCCGGAGACGCAAATGCATGACATTCTTTGGGCCGTCCATGACGGAAAAAACCATGGTAGAAGCGAGGGGGAGGAAAATTTTGGGGAGTTGCCGGTTATGGTGGGAGGTCGGGGGCGGAGCGATGCGCGTTTCTCTCGTATGTACGCGTGTGTGTGTGCGAGGCGTTGGCTCTAACTGAAGCCGAGCGAGGCGTTGGGCTCTAACTGAACCCGAGCGATTGCACTGCAGGCTACGCGTTACTGAACCCGAGCGATCAATCGATGGCTGTTAACTGAACCCGATGGAGCGATTCCTTCGCTACTGCTGCTAACTGAAGCCAATCGATTGGATGAACAGTGAGTGTTGCGGGGGGGGTTGGATGAATAGTGAGCGGTGGCATTGCCTCTGGATGAATAGGAACCCGTGGTGTGGAGGGCTGGATGAACAGTAGACGGTGGAGGGGTGGCCGTGGAGGGGTGGTTGAACAGGACCCCGTGGTGTGGAGGGCTGGATGAACAGTAGATGGTGGAGGGGTGCCCGTGGAGGGGTGGTTGAACAGTAGCCCGTGGAGTAGCGCGCGGTGGAGGCTGGATGAACAGGAGCCCGTGGATGCTGGAGGAGGTCGACGGTAGCCCGTGGAGGCTGGAGGAGGTCGAC
>NC_041391.1:116122730-116123419 GCF_002162155.2 Triticum dicoccoides | reverse complement strand
GACCGTAGGAGGTCCGTTTCGTCCGTTTTGTGGTACGCCACACCCCTCCAGATCAACAGGACCCCCGTTTCGACCGTAGGAGGTCCGTTTCATCCGTTTTGTGGTACGCCACACCCCTCCCGATCAACAGGACCCCCGTTTCGACCATAGGAGGTCCGTTTTGTCTGTTTTGCGGTACGCCACACCCCTCCCGATCAATAGGACCCCCGTTTCGACCGTAGGAGGTCCGTTTCCTCCGTTTTGCGGTATGCGCGACTAGGCATTCAAGACCCCGCCCGTATGTACACATACGTGACCGTATTTTCTTTCTTGCACCCTGGCCGTTGTACGTACGTATACATGCTACATGAGCGCCTCTACTATGACACGTGCGCGCCTCTACTACGACATGTGCGCCTCTACATCGACTAGTATGTACATACACGTTCGCGACAAGGATGACAACGCTATGTACGCTTCGACCAGGTGGGTCCCGACTATCAGACACTTCCTTGCCTGCAAAGATGTAGCTGGTGGGTCCCAGCAGTCAGGGGGGCGAATCGTTTTTTTTGCCCGGACGCACTTCCTTGCGTGCGAAGGTGTAGCTGCTGGGTCCCAGCAGTCAGGGGGGGCAAATCTTTTTTTTTTGCCCGGGCGCACTTCCTTGCGTGCGAAGGTGTAGCTGCTGGGTCCCAGCAGTCAGGGGGACG
>NC_041391.1:116105636-116122543 GCF_002162155.2 Triticum dicoccoides | reverse complement strand
CGAAGGTGTAGCTGGTGGGTCCCAGCAGTCGGGGGGCGAATTGTTTTTTTTTCGGATGCACTTCCTTGCGTGCGAAGATGTGACTGGTGGGTCCAACAGTCAGGGGGGTAAATCGTTTTTTTTCGGACGCACTTCCTTGCGTGCGAAGATGTAGCTCGTGGGTCCCAGCAGACAGGGGGCGAATCATTTTTTTCGTGAAATACGATGGCCCGTCCAGTGGGTCCCCGCTGTCAGGTGGAGGAATAATTATTTTGCACGTAATAAGGAGGCACTTCCTTGTGGCTGTCGTGGACCCAGCTGTCAGCCTCTCCACGTACAGTCCACGTCCGATGGAAGTCATTCCTTGACCACGTTGACCACGCCGCGCCGAGAGAACCACGGTGGTGGACGACGGCGAGTCCTAGGAAGGGGACGACACGGAGCCGGGGAGGATGCGGCAGTGGATGCACACGCGGAGAGGAGTACGAGGGTTCACTGGTTCGGCTGTGCTGCCGTCGCCGCAGAATAACAGGGGGTGTGGGTCAGTGGGTGAGTGGAGGGATGGCCTGGCTAGCGGTGGGAGTAGTAGGGGGCGCTGAGGCCTCCGCGACAGCACAGCCGGCCACGGGAGGCAGGAGCAGGCGGCACGACCGGCGCTGCTTTGGGCGGCTGGAGCAAGAAGACCAGAGGTTGAAGAAGCACGACGGTCGTTGGATGGACATCGTACGGTCACTGCAGCTAGAATCGTTTATATTCACTAAGTTGACAAAAGCCCTTGGTACGTCAACATAGTAGGCCCATAGGTCAGCTTCCGAAACGGTGCGCCCCAGATGTCAGGGGGATGAATCATTTTTTTGGGCGGGTGAAGCTAGAATATCCGAGATTGAAGAAGAAGCACGGCATCCGTTGGATGTACATCCAACGGCCACTACTGCTAGAACCGTGTGTTGACTATAAGTTGACAAAGCCTTGCATACCCGTCAACTCTGTTTTTTTAGGGTCGCGTCAACTTAGTAAGGCCAAAAGTGTATGGCAGAGAACTTATAGCCCATTTGATATTTGTAAGAATGTGTAGCCCATTTTTGAATTCTAATGGAATTTACTACAGCCCATTTACAGTTTATTAAAAGTACAGCCCATTTCAACCAACCGTTCAAACAGAATTCAATAAAATTTCCCACATTTTGATGGGATCCGAATATTTTTATCCCGAAATTTTGTCAGATTAAATACAATTTCAATATAAATTTATATTGCGTAAAAATCCAACGAAACATTCCGCTCGCAACAATTAATGAAACTAAAATTTTCAATATTCCAAAAATAATATTTTATAAAGTAATCACTGTTTGGTGCATTTTTTATAGTTACTACCCAGTTTTTATAATTACATCCCATTTATTATTTCTTAAAGCCCATTTACTTATTAAGCCTAATGCATCCCTCCTAGAAAAGATTTGCAGCCCAGCGAGGCGGAGAATAACAACTTGACCTTGCCTGAGTATTCCTAAAAAAAGTATAACTGGGCTAGCCATTTTCAGCTTGAAAAAATTTAATATCTGGGCTGGATATCTCGCCTGGGCTAGACGGGCCACAGCCCGCCCAATTAATATCTGGGGTAAACATAAAAAAACTCTGCAGTGCTCACACCTCAAAAACACAAATACTGCTCGAGCTGCTTGGTCCCAGCTGTCGGCCGCTTCTTTTGCAATTCTCTCGTTTATTGACTACTCCCTCCTTTCCGGTTTATAATGCTCAATTCAAAAATCTCACCAATCAAGGTAGATGGCGAGTGATGGAATACTTTTTCTAGTTTTGCAAAAGCACCTAATTAACGCTCTTGTTATCCTCAAAAAACTATGTTTATCAATGCATTAATTGTAATGCATGCATGCATAAAGTACATGCATTGGTCAATTTTCTCTTAATACTTGAATGCAATGATTTAATGCACCTTGGAATCTGAACATGTGATGGAAAACAACCAAATTGAGCCTTATAAAATAGAAAAACTAAAATTTTTAGATAAGCCCTATAAACCGAAAAGGAGGGAGTACATAGGTAGACAATGGTGTGGGACCGTGATGTCAGGAAACCAGGAGGAAGCAAAATAAATTATATATATATATATATAATAAGAAGGCACTTGCGTACATGAGGATATGGACCTGGTGGGTCCCCATTGTCATCCTATCCAAGTAAAGTGATCTCCTCGCCCGCGTGCGCTTTCCGCCCGAAACAGTCAGCGCCGGCCGCCCCGCTTCCCGTTGCAGGCGATTGCGCCGCTTTCAAACGACACAAGTGTCGTCCGTCCGTCCATCTGCCGCACACATTAATGATACGCGGTTGCCGAGGCGGCTACTCCGGCATCACACGTCCGTCCCTCCGCCCGCCCACCATTGCTATATAAACTGCTGCGCCGGCCATAGCCGCAGTCATCTGCATCCGGTGCCTTTCTCCTGTCCACATCACTACTGCCCACCATGGCTTCCTCGCGCTCCAGTGCTCTTCGGGACGGGCGGACGACGGACCACAAGGAGATAGCAGCCATTGCTGCTGACCGGCTGGCCGGCAGGTAGCCGGAGGACGACGACATCCCAATGGAGAACATGGTAGTCGATGATCTGGCGCCAACCCCCTCCTCTGCGCCATCCTCGCCGGTGCATTGCACAATGACCATCGGCGAGGCCCGTGCCCAATATATGGACAGGGTGAGGCAGATGCGTGAGGAGCAGTTCTGGGAGGCGCAGGCCGACGCCGCCTACAACCACCATCTCCTCCAGGAGCACCTGCAGGCAGAGGAGCAGATCACCGCGGAGCGGGCGGAGCAGGAGGCGATGCTCGACTCGTACCGCTCCGCCCGCAAGGGCCGCCTCGAGCGCTGGCGGTACCGCATGCGGGTGGCGGAGGCTGCGGCCGCCTACAAAGAGGCTAGCAAAGAGGGTGATGAAGTGGGCGAGGCATTGCTTGGCGAGACCGAGGACGAGGCAGAGGACAATGCCGGCTCCAACGAGTCCCCGCTCCGCTGGCGTCGACGATGCCCCACGGCGCCAACAATGAGGCAGAGGACACCGCCGGCTCCGCCGAGGCCCCGCGGCGCCAACAACGAGGCAGAGGACACCGCCGGCTCCGCCGAGGCCCCGCGGCGCCAACAACGAGGCAGAGGACACCGCCGGCTCTGCCAAGGCCCCGTCCTGCCAACAACGAGGCAGAGGACATTGCCGACTCAGCCGAGGCCCCACCGTGCCGGCAACGTGAGGGAGGATTTCCACCGCTTCGCTGAGGCACCGCCCAGCGGCAACGAGACAGATCCATCGCCGGCTCCACCGAGGCCCCGCCCCGCTGCTAACGAGGCCGCGCAACACAGAAAACGAGGAAGAGTAGAACACGGTAGGTCGCCGCCGCTGCTACCCTCCGGTTGAAGCCAAGCTAGGCGGGTTGACCATTGATGGCCGGTTAGCTTCTTGGCGGTGACGTGGAGTCGGAGAGCTACGCTGGAGAAGAACGCTGCTTCTACTTAACTGCTGGTGCAGTTGGCTGACTGACACATGGGCCCAACAGGCCACATGTTAGTTACGCAACTGCACCTGTAGTTAAGTCACTGAAGCTTCTGTTCGGCTCAGCGGGACACAGGTGGATAGCTTCGGTTAATTAATTATACCTCCAGCGCACCCCTTTTTAGTTTTTTTTCGAAAAGGAGGATGACCCCCGGCCTCTGCATCTGGGAGATGCATGCGGCCACAAACACCCCTTTTTAGTTGAAGAATGTATGAAATGTAATTAAATCTGGCATGTCTATATGAAATCCGACCTATGAATGAATTTATTTCGATTAGTTCGAATTCATGTATCACTAGCATTGGATGAACATGCAAAACAATACGTACTAGCATTATTCCCAGGGTGATCACCACGTTTGCAGCAGTTTCACATGTACTCCCTCCGGTCCTTTCTAGTCTATATACAAGTTTTGTCTGCAGTCAAAGTATCTCTACTTTGACCAATCTTATACAAAAAAGTATGCACTTTCACAATGTGCAAAGTAAAAAGGAACAGAAGGAGTACAAAGAGTTTGAGCAGCTTTTTAGCGTTTCTGTACATTGCAATCAAACACACAGGCCTGACAATTCATAGAGAACATTCAAAACAATCGATGATTATGCATCTCAGAGACTCACATGTTAGAGGCAATATTTACTTCACAACTAAAGAATAAAGAAAAAATGGATCGTCGCTGCTGACAGCAAAGGGCGTCCCATTCGAAAATATCAAACGCATATCTTGCTAAAATCAATGAGCAAAATTTGACAAGGTTGTCCCATTCCAAAATATCAAATGCCTACGATTGTGGAATGGGCAGGGTTTGCCATTAGTTCGGACATTGACATGGCAACTCGTGCTAAATAAACTAGTTGTTCTTTTTGTGCAGTTCCACCAAAATCAACCAAATTCGCACGTAGCTTGTATGATTTCGCCCTTATATGTTGCAATGCCTTGAACTTATGGGCACCTCCTTTCTTGTGGTGGAAATGAATGATTCAATGTATTCATGAACATTTTGTGCAGTTCCCGTTGAAATCAAGCTGAGCACCCCTGTTTGCACAAATACAAAAAAGTGATTAGTATAAAGCAAACTGTACTATGAATTGACAGTTTCAACAGGCACATACATGGTCCATGTAGAGCACACTTTTAGAAAAATGGAACTCGCCAGAAAGAATCCTAGAACAACATTGTACTCGCGCATCACAGCAAAAAATGGAGATTTGTCAGTCCTTCTGAGCTGAAGTTAGTTTGGTCTTGTGGGCAGTAATGTAACCATCCTTCAACTGCTCCTTCTGATGAGAATCCTAGAACAACATTGTACTCGCGCATCACAGCAAAAAATGGAGATTTGTCAGTCCTTCAGAGCTGAAGTTAGTTTGGCCTTGTGGGGAGTAATGTAACCATCCTTCAACTGCTCCTTTTGATGAGAAGATAGACAGTGCTTCTTCATCCTGGCATAATCGAAACTAGTCACTTCAAGTACTCCATATTCTTCTTCAGAGGAAAATGATCCTATTGTGCAAAGACAAGAGGACAACTAAATGCTAGCATCCCTATTTTCTCGAAAAAAAGGAAAGGAAATATTTAAAACAGCACATATGAAGCACTTCTCAAGGACAATACCACTTTTTCATGACAGTATCTAACCAGTAGCACAACGCTAATAGAGATGACAAAGCTCAATCATATGGATGAATTAGTGGGCGAGTACCAACCTTTGTCAGGAGGCTGATTGTGTAGAGCATATAGATGAAGCACTTCTCCGGAACCATCTGTTGCTCTATACTATGGTGGCCATGCTTACTATATACTCCTCGATTAGTTTAATGTTTCCAACATCTTTTTGTGCAGTTCCACTAAAATATATGGTATCTTCAAAGAAGATCCCTGTTTGCACAAGTAGAGATAATTACGTATGGCATCAAATCAGTGGCAAAACAATTGCTCGTTCCAGCCATAACAATAAATTAAGATGCAAAACTATATCATTACTTGTGTCATCACAGTTCCAGTGCTTCATTACAGCACCGGGAGTTGATTTTTGTTTTTCTTCCGCTTGTTCTTCCCCTTCATCACTTGGTTCAATAACAGACAAGCTTCGCCTTCAATGTAAGATTTGGCATGTCAATTAGGGAGCACAAGTATAGTACTAAACTTAATTTTCTGATGAAAGTGGCAAAATACAGGCCATCAGTTGTGAAATATCCTTATCTTACCTCAATGGGATATTACGGTGCACATACAGATTGGAAGTCTTGTCTCCATTTGTGTAGTTCACTAAAATCAAGCAACATTATTGTACAAGTAGCACAACATATGAAAGCACACTGCAGAATCATGTGAAAGAAGGCTAGTACTGACCTCTCATGATGCGGAATTCAAACAACTCACAAGAAGAAGATCTGAACCAAATTCGCCTTAACGGATAGGAAGTAAGATCTCCTCTTGTGCAGTTCCACTAAGATCAAGCAATCAAGCAACATTGTCAGTGTGACATTTTGGTTGAACTGCACAAAACAGTCTTAAAACAAAAGTGTTTTGTGTAGTGCAACAAAAGGTCACAATGGCAACGAGGTGAAGTAGATAACCCTGTTTACACAGAGGTGCAAAGGAAACAATTAGTGGTCAATAACAGTGGATGACACAGAAGCCAACAAAAAGAAGCATCTACCTTATCGAAATGGGAAAGAAAGCAAGACAGTAGCATTTCTCAAACGGTGGCATTGATTAATATTAACATAGAGATTATATTAACAATAAAATTCATTAAACATGTAATTTGCTTTTAACTGTGGCATTGCATCAATTTTCCAGCGGCATTATTAGAGGGTGTTTGTTTACAGGGACATTTTGGTGTAGGAACTAAAAAAACTCCGTGTCGGTCACATCTAAACCAAACAGGAGGGACTTTTTGGGACTAAAAGTGGGCATTTGGGACTAAAGAAAGAAGACTCCAAGGAAGTCTTTTTGGGACTTTTTCCAACAGTTGCCCCTGCCACGCATCGCACCTTGTTTCTATTAGTTCATTACTAGGGGTAACATGGTCTTTTATCATGTCATTTAATAACCTCTAGTCCATGTTTAGTCCCTGGAACCAAGCAGGTAGGGACTAGGGAGTATTTAACCAAATAGGGCCATAGATTAACAACAGCTAATGAGTTGCACGGGATAGTGGACGCACCAGCACCATGTGCATCTACCGATGTACTGTGGGCATGCACAGTCTATTGCAACAAAGAACAAACAACCAAGGAGCATATTTGTGTTGGTCCCAGTTTTGTTATCTTTAGACACCTTTCCTTATGTGAGCGCAGCAAATCTAGTCCTGCTCAAACTCTACAGCTTTGTCCCTTCCTTTCCTTTTTGAACTAGTACTTTCGCCCCTTCCTTTCCTCTTTGAACCACGTCCTAGATTTATGTGATACAACTTTCCCACTACTTTCCCCCATTCCTTTCCTCTTTGAACCACGTCCTAGATTCATGCTATACAACTTTCCCCCTTCATTTCCTCTTTGAACCACATCCTAGATTCATGCTATATACAACTTTTCACACTACTTTCCCCCACTCCTTTCCTCTTTGAACCACGTCCTAGATTCATGGTATACATGTAGCTAAAGCAATGCATGTGGTGTAAGTAAAATATACCTTAAGGTTCTTGGGGCGTGGTTCAGTGGGTGACGGGACGGCGGCGAAGAAGAAGGGTCGGAGGCCCTCCCGCGCCGCCGCTGGGTGGAAAGTGAACAGCAGCGCCGGTAGTGGATTCCCTCCCTCGCCGACGGCGACAGCATTAAGGCTCCTTCCCTTCCCGGCGGACGGATCCTACCGGCTCTTTGAGCAGCAGTGAGGGGAGAGAGAGGCCAACAAAGTCTTGTTTAGATCTGGAGAGGGCGAGAGAGTGTGAAGAGAGCAAATACAAGCGCTAAGGATCCAGCGGGAGAGGGCGAGAGGGTGTGAAGAGAGCAACTACAAGCGATGAGGCTCCAGCGTGTATATATATACTAGAGAGAGAGTGTGAAGCATGCAAACCCTAGAAAACATTTTGACCAGTCAAAGAATCCTCCTGGCAAAAATTATGCTCAAGTGTAGTTATCGAACCCGAGACCTCAAGTTTGATGAGCGAACAGGCTAACCAGCTACACAACCCTCCCATTATGTTCAACAAGAGGAAAATAACCTTTTATACATTCCTACATTCGTGTAACAAGCATGCCATGTTTTTTTTGTGTATGTGTGTGTGGGAGTCATTAGGATTTCAATCATAATCGTGTCATGTGGCTTTGGTGGTAAGACTATCCACAGTGGTGCAGAAATAATGTAGCCTTAGTCACCTTACCTCTCTCCACGTAGTACGTTGGGTCCCACCAGTCAGAGGGTGAAACAAACAAATTAATAAGAAAAATTAAAAGCGCCAGTAGTGTATCTTACTACCTCACACATCTCGCTATTACTCGGGAACATTGTCCAATTGATCCCTTTGTTCGCTCATGTACTATTTAAGTGAATCCTTATTATAACATGCACACAAATTTTGGGCACTTGTATTCGACTTAAGTCAGTGTGCCACCGTATCTCGTATACTTACTACTCCCTCCGTCTAGGTGTAATAACTCATGTTAGAACGTGCAACGGGACCAAGGTGTGTGCGTGTGCGTGTGTGTGTTTAACAGCATGTGTGTGTTAGAGAGTGCGACAGATCGACCTACTCCTACAGAGATATGGTGTGTAGTGTACGATTTTAGCCGCGAGAGTCGTTGCATCCTCTCGTTTCCGGGCGTGTCCGGTAGGGACATGCCGACAGCTACCACACCCTCTCCTGACCAGCCTGGCCCACCCAAAGCCCCTCCACCGCCCACGCGCGCTTCCCGCCTGAAATGGTCAGCGCCGCTCCAAAGAATTGGTGCCGCATTCATGCCCGGGCAGAGCGGACGCGACCTCTCACTGGCGCAAGAGTGGTGGTTGCTTCGTCCGTCCAACTTACTGTTGGGTCTATGTGATTTGACGGCTCATTGGTCTTTATTACTTAGGTGGTAGGACTGTTGGATGTCCCACGCTTTCGGTGAAAGGAGGTAGTAGATTACAATTTTCTCCATTCTTATAGCGGAGGAGTGCAAGAGCAGTGAAAACACGCAGGCTCAGTGATTACATGGCCCACCTCACACTATCACTGTGCGACACCTAACTCTTTACATAGTACTCCCTTCGTTCCTAAATATTACTAGATGAGTCCCCGCTCGTTGCCGCGGAACAGCGGTATATCTCTCTGCGTAAAATTATCGATTTCATAGAACACACAAAAAAAATCTATAACCGCGTGACAAATGTGGTAGCCAAACTAAATAAACTCCCATCATCATTTAGATCATCCTACATAAGGAAAAAAGATCAGCCAACTCCTACTGCATAATGGGATTATATTTTTTTTGACATGTTAATGGGACTTAAAAGCTCACTTACATGCATGCTACTGGTGCATGCTTACATGCAGACATGTTGATGTGATTTAAAACCCACTCACATGCATGTGCCACGGTATTTCTGCATACTTGCATGTGGCTTAGTGCTGAGCCTCTCAACGTCTAGATCAGACGACTATTATGACTGATTTACTTCATCTAACGGCTACGTCAATTTTGATGATGTGGCTCAAGGAGAGGATAGAGAATTCCTAGTAGAGGGGGCTAGCTATTACTAGTAGATAAGTCTTTGTAGAGATTCCACTAGGTGAACTACATACGGAATAAAATGAATGAATCTACACTTACAATGCATCTATATACATCCGCATGTGGTTAATGGTGAAATCTCTACAAAGACATATATTTAGGAACGGAGGAAGTACTAGTATAGTACTAGTACGTACTGTAATTTATCAGCGAGATAAATTTGTACAATGCTATGAAGCTTCCAGCTCCTGTTACATGTATCTTGCGTCCAAGGTTGCCCGTTGCAACATTTCATCAAATACAAAGGAGACTAACATGCATGCTATTGCATCTCAATAATTGACAGATCATAGCAAATATGTACTCCCTCCGTTCCAAAATAAGTGTCTCAACTTTGTGCAAACTTTAGTACAAAGTTGTACTACTACTAAAGTTGACACTTATTTTGGAACAGAGGCAGCTAAAGAAAAAAGTGATTCATGCAGTCCCTAGCCCTTGAACCGTGAACCCTGACCAGGCTTCAAATTGCTAGAAACGTTCGAGCTTCCTAATAAATGAAGTTTGCAACCTTTTGACCATCGGATCATTTTGTGCAGTTTCACCAAAATCAAGATGAGCATCCTTGTGGCCAAGAAATTGAAGAAGCGTGATTAGAATAAGATTACTAGGACTAGTTGATGAGACATAAACTCATCACAAATACAGTACGTAGAAGCCAGTAGAGGTATCAGGTATGTGCGGGGCAAAGAAGCAGAGAAATATCCACAGGGAGTGATGTGGGCAGCTGGAGCAGTGGTGCAAGCCGGTTGTAAAGGGAGTTGTACCTGAGGGACGTAGCTCGACCTTGAGGAGGGTGGCGGGAGGCGGCAACTGCCCACGTCGCGGCAGTGAGCAAGGGATGAAGGCAACCTCACCGCCTTTGTGAGAGAGAACGGCGGGGACCCCTGATCGGGACGTGCCGACAGTGGTTTTTCGCCGTCGTCGACGGACACCGCATGTACACTAAGCATCCACCCCTTCCCCAAGGGGACGTGATCCGCCAGGATGTTAGAGATGTGGCCACAGTCGTTTTGTGCGAGAGAGGGTGAAGAGAGTAACCCCAGCAAGCAACCGTGTAGGCTGGCCCGTCCTGACTATGTATATAGTGGAGCGGTTTCCTTTTCTCTCCATATGAACCTATCATATTGCGTACGTGCCACTGAAGAAAAAAATTATTTATAAATGACGCGGCACCTACTACTCGTTCTCCTATAACCTTGCGCTTGGCATCTCAAAAATATTAACCTTGCGATTGGCTCTTCGACTCTTCGGGAAGTCGAGCAATAATGGTAGTGCAGTATATATCGTTCTGGCTATATGAGATCGAATGAATTGCTGCACGTCCACAACGTGGGTGAGGGTCGAGGGGCGAGGGAGAGTGCTACTACATACGGAGCAAAATGAGTGAATGTACACTCTAAAATACGTCTATATACATCAGTGTTTGGAGTATGTACTAGTAGTTCATATTGAAATCTACTAAGGACATATATATTCCAAACAATATGATATAATATCTATAACCAAGATAGTAGGGACAAGTAGTAAACGGAGGGAGTAGTAAATTTTTCTCCTCGTCCTGCGAGCCACCGCATGCATGGGCGAGGGAGGAGCAAGCTTCACATCATCCTGCGAGCCATCGCGCCCGTGGGCGGGGGAGACGGCGTACTAAGCAAGCTTCTCCTTGTTCTGCGAGTTGATGGGACACATCAAAAGTACTCCAGTGTATATAGCCTTGCCTCTAAGGTAGGCCCCACATGGTTTGACTCTTTTTTTAATTTAACATAAAGCGTCAAGTCGCAATTTGTTTGTTCACCCGTGGTAGACGATCCTCCCTCCACCAAGTGGACAACCAGTACATGTGCCAAATTACCATGTGGGCTGCCTTTTTCGTATAGAAATGAGCTCCACCGTGTACCCGCGCGGGTGTGGTTGGGAAAGACACGGGAGTATGTGCACCGTGCATGCACCTCTTCTCTTCGTGCACGTCCCCCACCTATGTGGGTGTGTGTGAGAGATACAAACCGCGTTCATGAGTGTTTTTTGTTTTGTGGTGGGGGTGGGGTGGTGTGGGGAGTTGATTTCGTGAATTATTTGTGGGAATATGTGTCGATGACATCTCAAACAAAATTTTGCATGCAATGTGTGTGAAATGGAGGCCTATGCATATCATACATAGAGGGTCGGGCAATCCACGAGAAGAGAGGGAGGGGGCATAGCTATCGATAGAGTCGAAGAGAGGATCAAGTACGGGTGGGTGCAAGATCAATGAAGAGAGCCATCGAAATTGCGTGTGTGTGTGCAAGTCAAAGATATAGGGCGACTGTCCTACCGGAACGTTAGAGGGAACATATCAAGTTTGTGTGTGGCAGGGAGACATGACTAGAGCGCTTGATGTATCAGTGTGTGTGGGGGGAGGGGGTGGGGGGAGGGGTAGGAAGAGGCCTAACTATAGAGGTAGAATGACTCGTATATGTGTTGAGAAGGAGAGACCCATCTATGTCATGAGGGAGATCGGTCGACATCCATACATAACTGAAGGACGGGAAATATGATGGGACAGAGAGAGAGGAGAGAGAGAGGGAGGGAGAGGGAGGGAGAGGGGTAGAGTGCTGGATGGGTGATGGAGTTGCTTCTCGGAGATGTTGGGAGAGGCCTACTAGACAAACTGAGGGTGGAACTGCAATGTTATCAATAAGAGTGGGGATGTGTTTCTGTGTGTGCCTGTGCGTGATAGATCTATCGGGATGCATCCATGGATGATGAAGGGGAACCATGTGTTTGGTAAGCAAACCTAACTAGATCGGTAGATCAATTGTTGTTTGTCGGAGGAAGGGAGAGACACAACTAATGAGGTAGATCGATCGATGTGTGGGTAAAAACGAGTTATAAGGACATAGCTGGCTATATGTATATATAGCGAGAGATCGGTCGGTGTAGGTCCATTTGTTAGAGGCAAATAAGGCCCAGCGAGACGGATAGACAGAGAGAATGGAGCTAGGAGGTGGTGCGAGAGGCACAACTACTAGCTGGATAGGGGGAGGAGTGTGCGGTTGTGAGATCGATTAAAAGAGGGGTGAGAGTTTACACGTGTGTCTGACCATATGAGAGACACGAGGCAAGGACACATAAAGGAGGAGATTGAAGTTGTGTGTGTATGCTGTAGGCAGGCATCGCTGGAGAGGTTTATCGATCGGTGTGTGTTGGAAAGGAGTTGTGGAGACTCTGGGAGAACAACCTAAAGGAAAAAATGAATGTGCTCGGTGGATAGAATGCCGAGGGAGGGGGAGGGCGAGGAGGGCGTGTGCATGCACGAGAGAAAGTTAGTGGTAGCTACAAAGGTTAGAGGACTGTGTGGGTGTAAGAGACTAACAAAGATCATAATTTGATATGAAAGCGGATTCATATATTTGATAGGAGATCATAGTGTTTTAAACATTGCATGCATGAATATAGCGGTGATACACGTGTTGTGCACATGTTATACCATAATGTGATAATGCATGGCATTTGCAACTCATAGCTAAATGCCGAACAATCTAAACCATACTATGCATAAAACAATCTCACATTTTATTTGAATTTGTGATAATGTGCAGCGTTTGCAGCTTACAACTAAATATCGAGCAATCTAAACAATACTATATATCGAACAGTCTCACATTTTATTTGAATTTGTGGTAATGTGTGGTGTTTGCAACACACATCTAAATACTTGTAGGCGTAGGGGGCAGGGCACCATACATAATGTGATAAACACATTATACATACAAGACATGGTTTAGATTATGAAGATCTAGCTAGAGCTAGAAATGTAATGTGATTTGAAATCAAAATAAAGTGGATTCAAAAAATCTAGTTCGAGTTCATATAGTACACATAGTTCATATGTAACTCGATACTGATCATGTGGTGTGCTTTGAAGATAATACACAAACGATGGTTTAACTTGACAATAATGATGATTGTAGATCTTATTAAAACAGAGAAACGAATTCAAATGCTTTGACTTCACAACAATCATTACTGTAGATCTTATTCAAATTTAGTTCATATTGAAGCGGTAGTATATACGTTTGGAATGCACTAAAACGTTCATTTGAGTAGTAGGTTGCATGCATTATACACGTAGCGAAATATTTTAATTGAACATAACATGAATTCATAGTTTTGAATGACATTTGTAGTGCGCATTGATTTGGTACAGTACACGTTAGGCTTGTCCGAAATTTCAACCCGCGCCTTGTTAGCCCGAAATATTTAAGATATATCTTTGTCTCGTTGTGCTCCGACAACTCCATCCATCTCAACCCGCGCCTTGCTATTCCAAAATTACAACGCGCGCGAAAACTCCCACCTTCTGTGAAATCCCGAAACACAAAATGCCCGTGGTACCCCTGAACCGAAAGAAACGCCTCAAATCGGTGGGGGGTACTTTTGTAACTTACCCCACATTTCGGACAAGCGCGTCTCTAAGCCATGGTTCCCAACTGCCATCCCATCCGCCCACCCATTTGTACACCCAGGCCGCAAAAACCCGCGACGAAACCCCACACCCTGCACCGTCCGCCACCCAGCCGGAGCTTCTTCCCCGACGACATCATCCACAGCAACACCTCGACGTCCCTCATCCACCGTACCGTATGAGGATCCGTCATCGATCTCATCGTCCCGCCGGTTCAGCCACCCCGTCCTCCACCTCCAAGGAGCTGCCCCGATGTTCCCCTCGTCTTTCACGCCACCTCCATTCCCACACCGCCGTCTTCACCTGCACCACCGGAAGAGCATCATCATCACCGTTTCCTCGGATGAACTTGCGGCCTAATCGGCGCCACCAAAGAGGTTGTACACTAATCGCTGCATTTTCTTCTTGATTCGATCTCACGGTGCTGCCGGCGCTCGGTCCCGAGCCGACACGGCGTGGCTCCATCCACGGCGGAGTCGTCGGCCACTTCCTCCACGGCGTCGCTCCCTCGGCGGCGACGTCCACATCAGTAGGAGTTGCTGCTGCTTTAGCTCTCGCTCGCGCTGCTGCTCTGCTCTTGCTCTCGGTCCCCTGCCTGGTCTTCTCTTGCTATTGCTCTTGCTCGCGCTACTGATCTTGCTCTTGCTCTTGCTTGCGATGCTGCTCCGATTTGGCTACACTTCAGTCGACTGAATCGACTTTTGGGTCCGTCGATTTCCAAGGGGTGGGCTCGCCGGGGTGAAGGAAGAACCAGCCGCAGCGGGAGGGGGGCTCGCCAGAGAGGTACCCCACTATCTATCTTAGGGTTCAGGATGGGGGCGATGGTCGCCGGCGGTGGCGGGGCATTAGCGGGGTGGTGGCGTGGGGATCGCCGGAGAAAAAGCTCGGCACGGGAGGGCCTAGAGGGATGGCCGGGGCGGCGGCGGACCGGCGGTGGGGGGTATTTTCGGGGCGGGCGGGGCGGTGGAGAGCTGCTGTTTGGCCGGTGGTGGCTGGCGGCTCAGGGGGTTGGAGGTTGAAGATGAACCGTAGGCCCTTGATTTCGTATCCAACGGCTGCAAAATCGACTAACCAGAGATGAAAAAGTCAGTCGACCGACGTGTAGCCTCACCTTGCTAGTGCGTTTAGTTTTGACAGCAAAATTCAGTTTCGACAGCAAAATTCAGTTTCGACAGTTAGGTTCAGTTTCGACAGTTAAGTTCAGTTTCGACAGTTAAGTTCAGAGATGAGCTGCTGATGTATTTTACATCTAGCACTTTGTGGTTATGTATTTTACGTCATGTATTGGAGATGCTATTAGAATTCCACTCAGGTTAATGTTGTTCGTTGTCTCTCTTGTCCTACTTCAGCCTTGGCGTCGTACAACTCACCGGAGCTGCTCCAACGACGAAACCCTCCATCACATCGGAGCAGTACCTCGGGCTCCATCTCCAGACGCCTAAGATCTTCTTCCCCTCCTCCGACAGCAAAGTCAGCCGGAGCATCCTCACCGGCCAACCCAATCACGCTGAGATCAACATGGCTTTGCCAAAGAGGTTGTACACTTGTTGCATCTCTTTTTTACTCTACATGTTATATATATTGTCCACTGAGCACACGGATTTGTTCCTTTAGTGTCTCCTTGAAATAAAAACGTAGGAATTTTAATTTTCACTTGTCCTCCTTTTCAAATTCCTATTCATGAAGCACAACACTAAGAGATAGTAGCATAATAGCATTATAACCATACATTTTCTTGTTGTTTGACTTAATCTCACCATGCTTCTTTGCATCCCGTGATCTTCCAATTGTTGTGAATCAAACACCCAGATTGGTAGAAATCCTGTGTTTTTAAATTCTCTGTTTTGCACGTGCATTCCTATCCTATTCCTGTCTATTTCCTATCTTTGCATTGTTGGAATCCTCCAATTCAAACGAGCCCTTACAGAATTACTTCTCTTATAGATAGTTGTCAAAGAAAACCTTGCGTGGTTTGTCCCGGTCCTGTTGCACCGTCGTCCACCCCAGCTCAGCTGCTCCAACGACAGAAGGGTCCAGCAGAGCAGGGATCCGGCCTCCAGACTATCTTTTGGCGCCTTAGATCTTCTTCCCCGCCGCTGGCAGCCATGAAAACTGCATTACCATCATCAACCGAGTAGATGACCTCGAGGACTACACGGGTCTGCAAGAGAGGTCGCACTCTTTCGTGTCTGCTTACGTTATGCATCGCTTAATAGTACATGCTACTTTATCATCCTGTTCACCAATTAGACTCTGAGTCAGCTCCAAACTAATGGTCAAACTTGAGTTTTTAAATGGTTGTGGGGTACATATCGGGGCCGCTATCAATAGTATCTATCTACTATCTGGTTAATCTCCGGTGTCTACTATGAGTTTCATGTTGGTGGGAAACAAACAGTAAAGAAGCCATTATTTGTATTTATTAACTGAAGCCATTATCTGCCTGCTATTATTGGTTTTGGGTCTATCCACAGGTTGCTACCATCACTCTGGATTTTTGCATGCACTCCTTACATAATCTCACTATGTTTTATTCCTATGCATGACAGTTATTGTAAACAATGGAACTGAACATGTAGAGCAAAAGAGACGAGCCTTGCGTGGCAATATAATTTCATGCAGGCGTCGCTCCATGGTAGGCGCAAAGCAGCCCCCCCTCCACGCATTTCGGATTGTAATCGAGAGGAAGATATCTGTTCTGAGGGGGATTCAGAAGGAGAAGATAACTCCTATTTACCCCCTGAGGTCTTCGCTCTAACTTGGCATGCTGATGTTGGTTATATCATGCATATGGTGTCTTGCATTGCTTACTTTATACATCAAATATGTCATCTTCTTAGTTTAGACATCCTTTGTGTGAATGCCATCTGTTTAGTTTATTCATCGTTTATGTGAATTATGCAACGCCACCTTGTTTAGCCAGGCATCATATATGTGAATTTTGCAATGCCATCCTACTTCTTAGCCAATCATCTTATATGTAAATTATATCAGGCCATCTTTTTTTTCATTACATATTACATTCGTCAACAATGTTAGTACATTCAACTGCTCTTCATGTGCATCAGCCATTTGACACGGTGATGGCAAATTCTGGAGTGAAAACAACGTCTTCTGAGCAGACTATGCTATCTGACGAAGCGCATATCTCGCTGGTTACGGATAGCTCCTCAGAGGAGGATTCAGAGACAGATGACCAGTCCTATTCCCCC
>NC_041391.1:116100757-116105411 GCF_002162155.2 Triticum dicoccoides | reverse complement strand
CAGGGTTATGTTGCTCATATCGTGCGTATGGTGTCTCGCATTGCTATGCCATTTGATTAGTTTAGACAAGCTTTGTGTGAATGCCACCTGTTGAGTGTCTAATTACCATATATGTGAATTATGCATTGCCATCTTGTTGCAAGACATTATATATGTGAATTATACAATGCTATCTTGTTGCAAAGGCATTATATATGTGAATTATGCAATGCCATGTTGTTTAGCCAATCATCATGTATGTGAATTATATCATGCTATCATTTTTTTGTATTACGTGTTCCATTTGTCGACAACGTTTGTATATTCAACTACTCTTCCTGTGCATCATTCATTTGAAGCGGTGATGGAAGTATCTAGAGTGAAAACAAGGTATTTAGAGTAGACAATGCTCCCTGCTGAAGTAGACATCTTGCTGGCTACAGAGAGCTCCTCAGAGGAGGATTCAGAGACTGGTGACCAGTCCTATTTCCCCCCTAAGGTTTATGCTCAAACTTGGTAGGGTTATATTACCCATGTCATGCATGTTGTCTTGCATTGCTTAGTTTTTACATCATATATAGATTGCCATCTGCTTACTTGCTTACTATATAAATCATATATTTGAATTATATCATGCCATCATGTTTACATAGTACATACACATCATCTATCTGAATTATGGCATGGCAACCCATTTAATAAAGACATCATATAGTTATATCATCTCATCCTGTTTAGTGTTTATAGTCATCACATTTAGAATTATGGCATTCTATCCATGAATGTATGTGAATTATGGCATGCCAACCTATTTAATAAACACATTATATAGTTATGTCATGTCATCCTGTTTACATAGTCTCATATTTTGAACTATGTCTTTCCATCTTTTTTAGTTAGCCATCATAATGTGAAATTGTGTCATGCTATCCTGTTTAGTTAGCCATCATATATGTGAAATTGTGTCATGCTATCATGTTTGGTTAGACAACATAAATATGAATTATTTCATGCCCTCTCTTATTCCCCACTATCCATTGCACCTGTCTATCATACAATGTCTATACTTTCAATTACTTTTCTTGTTTATCAGCCATTTGAATTGGAGAGTGTGATGGTAGTATCTAAGGGAGTAACAACACGGTCTTCAGAAAAGATAGTGCTACCAGTTGATGCAGATAGAACCACGGTTGTACTTGCCCAAGGACCAGATCCACCACACATAACCCAGACTCTCGCAGATTGTACCCCTACCCAGTTGGACAGAGAACCAGCTACACCCCTTTTAACCCCAACCCCGGCAGATAGTAACCCAGTTCCAGTTGACACAGCACCGTCTCCACCACAGAGCACCCAATCACGAGCGGTTAGTAAGGGAACTACAGTGCCCAAAGCATGAGGACCACCACTCTGAATCCCAACTCAATGCTTAAAGGAGAAGAAGATTTGTTCTCAGGTTAGGTTCTATAGCTATGGTTCGTACTCCTTTGCTCTTGCATTACTGTATTTACTCATACCAACTATTTTCAAATTTGAAGGATGGAATTGAAACTCCAATGGCGCAACAAGTATGTTTTAAACCTGTTTCTTTAACTGGTTTGCTGTTCTAACCTGCTCTATGTTGATTTCAGTTTCAATTGAATAAACAGTTATGTTCTCATGTCATGCACATTACAAGTGTTGTTATTGCTCTATAGTTACCCACACTTATATTCTGTTTATTCTGCTTTGTCTTGAACAAATATTATTTGAACTGTGTCTCTATCTTGATTTGGCAACAAAAACTAGAATGATATAGACCATAAAGTGACCATGGCACATAGATATATGTTTGTTTCATGCTGTTATCTTGTCCACTTTACTACTGAACTCATTTACCAAAATGAGTTTCATATACAACATGGTAAACATGTGATGTGTCTGCTTGTTTCTGTTTTAGAATGCAGACAAAATATTGGAGAACAGTACCGTGTTATCCAATGGTAAAGGAAGTAATGCAGATAAGGTTCAAGATAGTGAGACATCCCTGTTGGTCTCCAAGGAAGCTGATAAAAACTATCTTGACGACAATGAGGGAACCAAAAGTCCTGTCTTGATGTAGTGTCCGCGTTACTGGCCACTACTGCTGGCACAAGCTCTTCGAACTCGCTGCCTGAATCAGTTTGTCTTCTTGAGTCTCAACTTCAAGTTGAAAGACATCAATCAGATGTGCTGCGACAGGAAGCTGAAGGACTGAGGAAGTCCCTGCAGAATTCAGATGCATATTTTCTGGTGCAACAGCAAGCGCTGGAGGATTTAAGCACCAAACAAGAGAAAGTTAATAAGCTTGCTAAGCATCTTGCGAGCATTATGGGTACCCAGGATATTGTTTCTTGAGATCTTCTGAAGTGGTTTCAGTTCTGGATTTGTTTTGCTGCGGCGTTTATTTGCGCTGGTCGCCAACTTTAACAACCAGTGTATATGATATGCTGCTTTGTTCCCTATATTTGCACTGGTGGCGAACTTTGATGCCCGGTGGATGTAATATGTGTAACAGCCGTGATAGCCTAGCATAAGTTGCTTGCTTATTTATTTCCTTGTTGTCTTGTTTATTTGTTTGCTTGTAGTCAGTGCAGTTCTTTTTAAAACTAGGCCATAATAACCATGGGCTAATATTTACTGTAGTGACACTGGGCCTCCTACGGGCCGTAGAAACAGTGGGCCTTCTACGGGTCGTACAAACAGTGGACCTTCTACGGGCCGTAGAAACAATGGGCCTTCTATGGGCCATAGAAACAATGGGCCTTCTACGGGCCTTAGAAACAATGGGCCTTCTATGGGTCGTAGAAACAATGGGCCTTCTACGGGCCATATCATCAATGGGCCTTATACGGGTCGTATGACCATAACGGGCCATCGTTAATAGGGCGTATTTGATGACGCTATGAAAACGGCCCAACGTATTAACGGACCACAAACGGGCCGATGTAACCATGGGCTGAATTTGGCCCACAAGCAGAAAATGACAGTAACGGGCCGTAAGTAAACAAATGCTGGAAATGAGCCCAAGAATAAATGGGCTCTGAGAAGGCCGAAAGATAACATTTGCTGGAAACAGCCCAACTGAATAACGGGCCCTTAATGGGTATAAAGTGATATACTGTTCATTACGGGCCAGTTTCACCACGGGCCGTTAGTGGGTGTAAAGTGATACACTGTTCATTGCGGGCCAGTTTCACCACGGGCCATTAATAGGCCAAGAGTTACATAGGGCCTCATATGGGCCGAAAGACGTCATGGGCCATACATGGGCCAGAAGTGAAAACGGGCTGGAATCATATTGGATGGCCCAGATGACGCTACTAGGCCTAATTCAGATAGGGCGTGACGGGCCTTGGGTTAGCGGGCTGTAAATGGGCTATATGAGAACAGGCCATTAACAGGCTTTCCATGGGCCGGCCCGCCACTTTTTGACCAAGTAAAATGGGCCGGCCTTTTCACAGGAATGGGCCTCTGTTGCGCCGTGCCACGTATCGACGTATCATAGGCGCCTTCTGTCCAATGACCGGATGACATCTGTCCCAACGGTGAGCCGACACGTGTTTCATCCAGCCAATGATGATTTTACACGTGGAAAATCCCCATTGGTCGGGGCTGTTAACGGGTTATCGGATCCAAAACCCGACCCAATAGCTTAACGGCGTTCCATTACGGTGGATGCCATGTGTCGGTCACCCTTGACGAAAGCAGTTCTGTGACGCGCGATTTATCGTCATGGAAGTGGACACTTCCGTGATGATAATTTTGGTAATGTCATCGAACACTTCTACGACAGCACAAGAATGACTATCTTGATTCTGTCATAAATTTGTCATGGATGTACATGCATGACAAAAAACGCGACGTGCTGTGACAAACACGTATCATCACGGAAGTGTATTTTTTTGTAGTGAATGCAGCTTCTAGAGAAGAATGGCCAGTCGCCTGATCGAGCGATCTTTGAGTAGCATTGATTAGCCCATCAGTAAGGCACTCAGCAATGGTCTTGACGTTCCAGTCGACTGGTCGGGTGATCCTTGTGCAACACTGATCAGCTCATCAGCAAGGCACTCAGCAATGGTCTTGATGTTCCAATCGACTGATCTGGTGATCCTTGCGTAGCATTGATTAGCCCATCAGCGAGGTACTCAGCAATGGCCTTGACGTTCCAGTCGACCGGTCGGGTAATCCTTGCGCAACATTGATCAGCTCATCACCAAGGCACTCAGCAATGGTCTTGACAATCCAATCGACCGATCTGGTGATCCTTGCGCAAGATTGATCAGCTCATGAGCAAGGTACTCAGCAATGGTCTTGACGTTCCTGTCGACCGATTGGGAGAGGTTTTCAAAACTTAGGCGAGTACGAGACTGCAGCTAAGCCCCCGAGTGAGAGGTTAGCTCTTCACTCGGTAGGATTTTTTGAAACTTAGGCGAGTACGAGACTGCAGCTAAGCCTCCGAGCGGGAGGTTTGCTCACAACTCGGTAGGATTTTTTTCAAACTTAGGCGAGCACTGGGCTGCAGCTAAGCCCCCGAGTGAGAGGACTGCTCTTCACTCGGTAGGATTTTTAAAACTTAGGCGAGCACTAGGCTGCAGCTAAGCCTCCGAGCGAGAGGACTGCTCTTCGCTCGGTAGGATTTTTTTTAAACTTAGGC
>NC_041391.1:116081530-116100272 GCF_002162155.2 Triticum dicoccoides | reverse complement strand
AGGATTTTTATCACTTAAGCGAGCACTGGGTTGCAGCTAAGCCCCCGAGTGAGAGGCAGACTCTCCACTCGGTAGGATTTTTATCACTTAGGCGAGCACTAGGCTGCAGCTAAGCCCCCGAGTGAGAGGCAAACTCACCACTCGGTAGGATTTTTATCACTTAGGCGAGCACTGGGCTGCAGCTAAGCCCCCGAGTGAGAGGCAGACTCTCCACTTGGTAGGATTTTTATCACTTAGGCGAGCACTGGGCTGCTGCTAAGCCCCCGAGTGAGAGGCAGACTCATCACTCGGTAGGATTTTTATCGAATCGACTTAGGCGAAATAGATTCGCGGCTAAGGTAATGTACACAAAAGAAATAAACAACAACTATGCGGGAGGAGTAAATTATGTCTTTTGATAGTCAAACTAAAAAGTATTTCTTATTACATCTGATCGATCTAAACATTTAAGAATAGAAAGAGCGGAGCAGATCCGCATTCCAGGCGCGTGGCTCATCTTTATTGTGTTCGACGTTGAAGAGATGATACGCTTCATTGTGGAGCACCTTGGTGATGACGAAAGGGCCTTCCCAAGCGGGGGCGAGCTTGTGTGGATTTTGTTGATCCACTCGAAGGACCAAGTCCCCTTCCTGGAATGCACGACCCCTTACGTTCTTGGCATGGAAACGACGCAATCCTTGCTGGTAAATGGTCAATCGGATCAAGGCCATCTCCCTTTCCTCCTCCAAGAGGTCGACTGCATCTTGTCGAGCTTGCTCTGCTTCTTCTTCTGAGAAGAGTTCGACTCGGGGAGCATTGTGAAGCAAATCGCTCGATAAAACGGCTTCGGCTCCGTAGACTAGAAAGAATGGAGTCCGTCCAGTTGACTGATTGGGGGTTGTCCTCAGCCCCCAAAGCACCAAGGGGAGTTCATCGACCCAAGCCCCTGCCGCGTGCTTGAGGTCAGGCATTTGAGAATCAATCCATTCGCTCGTTCCGCTTGTCCATTCGACTGGGGATGGGCGACTGAAGCGTAATCGACCCTCGTGCCTCGAGAGGCGCAAAAAGCTTTGAACTCTTCTGAATCAAAGTTCGAGCCGTTATCCATGATAATGCTGTGTGGGACGCCATATCTGAATATAAGTTCTCTGATGAAACTCATGGTTGTGCTTGCTTCAAGGCTCTTGATGGGCTTGGCTTCGATCCATTTGGTGAACTTGTCGACTGCTACCAACACATGTGTAAATCCACTCCTCCCTGTCCTCAGAGGTCCAACCATGTCCAGACCCCAAACAGCGAAAGGCCAGACGAGAGGAATAGTCTTCAGAGCTGATGCAGGTTTGTGGGACATGTTGGAATAAAACTGACAACCCTCACACTTGTCCAGTATTTCCTTCGCCATCTCGTTAGCGTGCGGCCAATAAAACCCGGCTCGGTATGCTTTGGCTACGATGTTCCGAGAGGACGCATGGTGACCACAGGTCCCCGAGTGAATATCGTTAAGGATCATTCGGCCTTCTTCAGGCGTGATGCACTTCTGGCAGGCTCCAGTTACACTCTCTCTGAACAACTGTCCCTTTATCACAGTAAAGGCTTTAGACCGTCGGACGATCTGCCGAGCCTCTTCTTCATCCTCCGAGAGTTCCTTCCTAAGAATGTATGCAATGTATGGTACTGTCCAGTCGGCAGTGATGACCAAAACCTCCATGATTAAGTCGACCACGGCTGGGACTTTAACTTCAGTCGGATCCGTGGCGCTCTTGGGCTGCGGTGGCTCTTCGGTGAAAGGATCTTCCTGAACCGAAGGCGAATGGATATGTTCCAGGAACACATTTCGGGGAATAGCTTCTCTCTTTGAGCCTATCTTGGCCAACTCATCGGCGGCTTGATTTTTCAGTCTAGGTATATGGGGGAGCTCCAAACCTTCAAACCTCTTCTCCAGCTTTCTCACTTCATTGCAATAACCTGTCATGGATGGGCTCCTGACATCCCATTCCTTCATCACTTGGTTAACCACCAAATTTGAGTCGCCAAAGACCATAAGGCGACGGACGCCAAGTGAAATGGCCATACGCGACCCCTATAGAAGTGCTTCATATTCGGCTTCGTTATTGGAAGAATCAAAATGAATCTGGAGAAAGTAACTAAGCCTGGCTCCGCCGGGGGATACCAAAACTACTCCAGCACCTGAACCATTCAGCATCTTGGAGCCATCAAAGAACATAGTCCAATGCTCCGAGTGAACTTGAGTCGGCAATTGCTGCTCAATCCATTCGGCAAGGAAATCTGCAATTGTTTGGGACTTGATGGCCTTCTTTTCCTCGAACTTGATATCTAATGGAAGGAGTTCAATCGCCCATTTTGGCACTCGACTAGTTGCGTCTCTGTTATTCAGAATTTCAGATAGTGGCGCGTCGCTGACGACTGTAATGGAGTGGTCAGAGAAATAATGTGCCACCTTCTTCATATTCATGTAAATTCCATAGACAAGCTTCTGATAGTGTGGGTATCATTGCTTGGAGGGAGTCAAAACTTCAGAGAGATAATAGACTGGGCATTGAACTTTATAAGCTTTTCCTTCTTCTTCTCGCTCGACCGTGAGTACTGTGCTGACAACTTGTCCAGTGGCTGCAATGTAGAGCAGTAAAGACTCTTTGTTGATTGGCGCAGCGAGCACCGGTTGGGTGGAAAGCAGGGTTTCGAGCTCTGCAAACGCTGCATCAGCTTCATCAGTCCACTCAAACTTATTAGACTTCTTCATCGGTCGGTAAAGAGGCAAGGCCCTTTTCACCGAGACGAGAAATGAATCGACTCAGAGCGGCCATACAACCAGTCAGCTTCTGAACATCATGCACTCGCACAGGGCGTTTCATTCGGAGGATGGTATCAACTTTTTCCGGATTGGCGTCGATCCCTCGTTCGGAAACGAGAAAACCGAGTAACTTTCCTCCTGGAACCTCGAATGTGCATTTCGACGGATTAAGCTTGATATCGTACCTCCTCAGGTTAGCAAAGGTTTCTGCAAGGTCAGTCAATAGGTCAGAACCTTTGCGTGACTTGACCACAATGTTATCCATGTACGCTTCCACATTCCGACTGATTTGAGTGAGCAGGCACTTCTGAATCATTCTCATGAATGTGGCTCCGTCATTTTTCAAACCGAAAGGCATGGTGACATAGCAGAAGCACCCGAATGGGGTGATGAAGGCTGTTTTTATTTCATCGGGACCATACAGTCAGATCTGATGGTATCCGGAATACGCATCTAAGAAAGACAACGCTCACATCCCGCAGTTGAGTCAACAATCTGATCGATGCGAGGGAGAGGGAAGTGATCTTTCGGGCAGGCCCGATTGATATGCTTGAAATCAATGCACATACGAAGTGAATCGTCCTTTTTAGGAACCATGACTACATTGGCTAACCACTTGGAGTGGTAGATTTCACGGATGAACTCTGCTGCCAACAGTCGAGCCACTTCTTCGCCAATTGCTTTCCTCTTCTACACGGTGGACCGCCGAAGGTGCTCTTGACGGGTTTTACTTTGGGGTCGACAAGCAAACGGTGCTCGTCCAGTCCCTTGGGCACACCTGGCATGTCAGAAGGTTTCCATGCAAAGATGTCCCAGTTGTGACGGAGGAACTGAACGAGCGCTTCTTCCTATTTGCTGTCGAGTGTCGTTGATATATGAGTTGGTGCAGCATTGGGATCCGTCGGATGAATATGAACCGGCTTCGTCTCACTGGTCGATTGGAATGCAGAATATGTGGCAGGCTTCTTGGCTCTAAGCAAATCACTCGGATCTGAATTCTTCTGATATTCTTGGAATTCAACTGCTACCATTTGTTCGTCGGCGATCTTGGAACCTTTCTGGAAACATTCCTCAGCCTTCTGCCGATTGCCTGTAACTGTGATCACACCTTTGGGGCCAGGCATCTTCAGTTTGATATACACATAACATGGTCGAGCCATAAAGCATGCGTAGGCTGGCCTACCCAAAATGGCATGATAGGCACTTTGGAAATCCATGACTTCAAATGTCAACTTCTCCTTTTGGTAATGCTTCGAATCACCGAAAACCACGTCGAGGGCGATCTGGCTGAGTGATTCGGCTTTCTTCCCAGGGATAACACCATGGAAGCTCATGTTGCTCTCACTAAGTTTGGACATCGGAATGCCCATCTTCTTCAAGGTTTCAGCGTAAAGGATGTTCAGGCCACTGCCACCATCCATCAGAACTTTGGTTAGTCGAGTGCCTTCGACCACAGGGTCGACCACCAGCGCTTGCCTCCCAGGGGTGGCCACACGAGCGGGATGGTCCGACTGGTCGAATGTGATAGCCTTCTGGGACCACCTCAGATAGGTGGTCTTCTTTGGAGGGGCGACCATGTTCACTTCCCTGTTGATGACCTTCAATCGACTCTTGCTTTCAACATCAGCAAAAATCATCAGAGTGGAATTGACTTTGAGATAACCATCGTCTTGCTCTTCATATTCCTCTTTGTCCGACTCATTTTCCTTCTCATTGGGCGGTTTCTCTTGGCATTGCTGGATTAGGAGTCGACACTATCGAGTGGTATGCTTTGGGTAAATCAGATTACCTTCCTCGTCTTTCTTCGTGTGGATGTGGCACGGCAAATCCAGCACATCATTTCCTTCCTTATCCTTCACCTTCTTAGGGGGCCAGGGCCCCTTAGGTTTTCCCTTAAACTTTCCTTGATTCACTGCGGCGATCTCTCCAGGAACTGCTGGCTCGGCCTTACGCTTCTGTTTCTGACTGGAGTTACCTCCACCGGTCTCCTGGCCGGCTGGTTTGCTCTTCCCGCTACGGAGTCGATCCTCTTCTTCTCCGTTAGCGTACCGGGTGGCTATCTCCATCATTCGAGCCAGAGTCATATCGCCAGTCCGACCAAATTTCAAGATCAATTCTCTGTATTTGACGCCTTCCTTGAAGGCGCACACAGCCTGATGCTCTGAAACATTCTCGACGGTGTGATGCAAAGTGGACCATCTCTGGACGAACTCCCTCAAAGTCTCATTTGGCTTCTGCACGCGGTGCTGCAGCTCAGGCAATCCTCCAGGTCGCTTGCACATGCCCTCGAAAGTTCTCACGAATACTCGGGATAGCTCTTCCCAACTGTGAATACTGCCCGGAGCCAACTGAGTCAGCCATGCTCAGGCTGACCCTTCCAACATGAGTGGGAGATGTTTCATCGCTATCTCGTCGTTACCGCCCCCAATCTGCACAGCCACTCGGTAATCTTCAAGCCAAGTTTCAGGCTTGGATTCGCCAGTGAACTTACTGACCCCGGAAGCCAGCCTGAAGTTGGGAGGTATCATTGCTGCTCTGATGGCTCTGCTAAAACACTCGGGACCAGAAACATGCACTCGGCTGCCACTTGGACGATCTCTGCCTGGGTCTTCTCTGTGCGCCCTGTTTCGGTCGACCAGACCTTGAACGAGGATAGATCTCACATCAAAGCCTAGCTCCCTTGGGTCGATTGAAGCTCAGCGCTCACCACTATGATGGCGCCTGTCATCGTTCCGCCAAGGCACATACGACGCACTCCTCGGGGGAGGCGTGGGTCCTCGACGGTGATTGTCACGGTCGAGTGGATGATCACAATGCCTATGCCCTTCACGCCGCAGAGGTGATCTGGGGCTGTGAGCCGATTGAACCGTGTCTGCTGCAACGGATCTGCTGTGAATCCTGTTTCGCAACTGAGATACTGTTGTATTCTACTCTCCTGCCACCCTGAGCAGGGCCCTAATCTACATCAACCCTCTGCCATCTTCTGACTGGGAGGGTTGGATAGACTCTGCTATGCGGGCTACGACTGTGAGATTCTGAATCGGAGTGCGGCATACCTTAGGTGGAGGAGGAAAAGGTTGTCGTCGACTGGACTCATGGATCCGCTCCTGAGCGCGCTCGTCGAGAGCCCGCTGGAGGTTATCCAGTCGAGTGCGCTCAGCCAGATTAGCCAGGCGCACCTCCACCAAAGCCCACGCTTTGGGGGTTTCTCCTACGATGGGCGTGTGGAGTGCATCCATGTTGCGGCGACGAAGTTCTTCCCTCTCCTGAGAAGAGAGGGGCTCGGGTCGGTATTCCTCGTGGGCGTGTGACGGATCGCCGCCTGCGTCTCCGCCGCCCTCGCAGCGGAAACCAGGGGGGCTGTGAGGCCCATCGACCATCAAGACTTCGGCCGCGGGATCGCTGCTATCGCATTCGGATGTGGTCTCCGCGGAGCCATTCGACAGATCGAACAAGCCATGGAGAGTTTCGTCGGGCTCGATTGCCGCGACTTGATGGGTGGTCGATTGCTGAGCCACCGCGTGTTTCACCCACCGCTGAAGCCGCGATCGACCGGATCGCTTGCGGCGGCGGGCAGCGGGGGAGGAAAACGCCATTGGAGCCAACTGGTATTGAGTCGACGGCTTCCAAAGAAGAATGCCACGAACGCACGCGCGGAAGTGCATCGCTCCTCGAACGGGGAGCGCCTCAGTGTCCACGGGAGCTTCTTGGAGCCACCGGAGTCGTCGGTGATGAAAACGAGCGCACCGAGACGGATCTCGCGGCCCTCAGCCAGCCGCCGCCGGAAACCATAATGATGGTGATCGAAAAAACTTGCAACTTCACCAATAAGTCGCTAAGACACCTGCCCCACGGTGGGCGCCAAACTGTCGTGGTTCTAAACCTGACAGTAGAAAGGGGGTAGGTATGGAGAGGCAAGATCTTAGCTATGGCGAAGATGTACACACGAGGTTTACGAGTTCAGGCCCTTCTCGGAGGAAGTAATAGCCATACGTCTCGGTGCCCGGAGGTGGTCAATTGGATTATATGTGTTGTATTACAGAGGGTGTGAACCCTTGTGCCAGAGGAGGGGGTGGCTTATATAGAGTGCGCCAGGACCCCAGCCCGCCTCCATTACAAGGGAACTAATGTACATAAAGTAGGGGCGTTACTGGTAATGCCAGCAGTAAGTACTCTTAATGCTCATGAAGACGAGGGAGTAAATATCTGGCCGTTGCGTGTTCTCCTGACTACTGGTCTTCGATATGGTCGAGTGATCTTCCTTGTGGTCGAGTGACGATAGGTAACGACCGTCGAGTGATGTGATCGTCGAGTGGATTGCACTCGACGTATGAGACCGGTGCTCTTCTGTTGACTCTTAGTCTTTTCATCTTCCAGGGTAGTGACCTTGGGTAGGACGTATAGGTCGATCCTATGACCCTACCCTGGTTCTGTATCCTCGTCAACTCCCATGACCAAATACAATGGCGTGTAACACACGCAGAACTAGTTGTCTATCAATTGGCATGCCTCGTTATAAAGTGAACATTTTGTTGGGAAACCGGGTCACCGTGGGGTGGCGGCGGCCTCGCACCGGGTAGCCCCTCCCGTTTCCCCCACTTTACGTTAAGTGGGTACTTATCTCTTGACCCCCTAGTCCCTATATAAAGCAACGAGAAGCCATCATTGTAACACTCGATCATTGATTTATAAAGCTGGTCTCCTCCATATCCCTTTGTGTCTTTTACTTTCGCGTTCGACTATTTCGTCTACGATGCTCGCTCCCGCTCCGCAACCTTGGACCGGACTCGCCGGCAGGAGTTGCGGAACACGTTATCAGCATGCTTCGCTCCATCAACTCTCCGTCAAGCCTGCATCACGCAGGCTTTCGTCGATCCCACGGAGGTATAAGATCCGATCCCCACTCTTTGCAAAAATGGATTCCTCTCGTTACTGTGATTCCGTTTTTGCGATTAGATTATTTTTCGGATAAATCTACCTATGGTGTAGATTTCTCTCCCAAAAACTGAGCGGACGAATATGTTGCCGACCAATGTCGATGTTTTTGGATCACGAGAGACTTTTTGACTACACTATACGGGAGTCAGTATAGATCATGATCCATATGATCATGGTACCTCCGCAACGCACCCACTGTGCCACGCGCCGTCGATGTTCCCAATGAACACGACGATGTTTTGAGATTCTGACGCTGTACAGTCCACGCCGCTCGTCACGTGCACCACACCACATCGTCGTCGTCGCCGCCGGGCCCTGCTGGCCGGCTCGTCGCCGAGCCCCGATGGCCGATCTGGCCGCCGACCCCACAGCGTGCTGCCGCCCGCCCCGCTGGCCGGCCTGGCAGCCGCCGTCACCGCGATCCGTGGTCGCACCACGTGCTGGCCGCGCGCCACCGTGCCCCGCTGACCGCTGCGCCGTGGCCGAGCGCGTGTGTGCCTCTGGCCGTCGCCATCGGGTAGCGTGGCCGCCGCAGCCGTGCCCGTCGCCGTCCCTTGGCGCTGCGCGCCATGGCCGTGGCCGCCCGCTGTGGCCACGCGACGTGGCCGTGGCGCCCGTTGTGGTCGTGGCCTGCTGCCTCGGCCCCGTGCCATAGGCCGCGCCGCGCCTCTGGCCGTGGCCGGCTGCCTTGGCCCCGCGCCTCTGGTCGCACCGCCCCGCTGGCCGGCTTGGCCGCCGCCCCCGCGTTCCTTGGCCGTCGTCGGGTGGCGCCAGCCGCGTGGCCGAGCCGCCGCCACGCCCAACGATGCGGGGGCTAGGGTTTCCCTAACGTCGCTGTGGGATAGGCCAAGCAGCACATGGGCCGGCCCGCTGGCTGTTGGGCCTCTTCTGGATCGCGGACGTGGCGCCTCTAATAATAATAAAAAAAAGAGGTGGCGCTGGCGCAACGCTGAGAATTCGCGTTTTAGCCCCTGGAATTTCCTATTTTACGCGTAGCTTATTCCTGCTGAAATATTTCGCGTAGAAGACCCTGGAACTGTCTGTTTTTCGCTGAAAACGCGTATTTTGGCTTAAAAATGCCTCGGAAATTCATTTTTTGAGCTAGTTTTCACATACTAGATGCACTTAACATGCTATCTTTTGAAACATGATATTATTATATGATTTTACTGCTGTAGATTAATTGTTTAGCACTCTTAATCATTTAGTACATCATATAATATCATGTTTTAGATAATGGAACGCCATTTTATTGAATAAGTTTATCAACATCGATTTGTGCAAAAGATTACCTGCTGTAATCTCATGATTTTTGCATAAATCGCAGATGGTCGGAATTGTCCACAAGGAGTTTCCTGAGTTGGCCCGGACAGGGCTGAACTACCTATCATGGTCCTCAGACTGCGAGATTTTTCTCTAGAGAAAAACCCTCCTGAGGGCGATCGGTAAGGGGCCTAGCTGGCCGCCACTGATCCCAAGTTCGAAACTGAGAATGTGCAGGCTCTGCACTTTCTCCGTCATCACCTATCACCTACTCTGAAAGATGAGTATATGGCTGAGCGCAGTGCTTCTGGCCTTTGGACCGCTCTTAAGCAGCGGTTTGAGCAGATGAAGTACACTGTGAAGCCACATGCAGAGGCAGAGTGGATCCATCTGAGGTTTGCGGACTTCAAGACGGTTGGGGAGTACACTTCGGCTCTGCACCGGATTTGTACGACTCTTCGGTTGTGTGGTACTGAGATTACCGACTCCCAGAAGATTGAGAAAACACTATCCACTTTCCACCCCGGCACGGTCTAGTCCTCACGGAACTACCGCCAGGGGAACTACACGAGGTATTCAGAGTTGATTGATGTCCTCCAGGTGGCGGAGGCGCAGAACGAGGTTCTCAAAAAGAACTTTGTCATGCAACCACTTGGGGGGAGTTCTCGCCAGGAGGTAAATGCTCTCAAAGTCCGCAAGCCTCAATAGAAGAAGAGGGGCCGTAAGGGAAAGAAGAAGGGCCCTCACCCCCCCTGCCCCGGCTAAGAAGAACAAGCCGGGCAAGGGTGGGCAGAGGCCTCAGGACTGCTTTCGTTGTGGCTCGTTGGAGCATTTCTCCCGCCAGTGTCGCGCACCACCGGAGGTCGTTGAAGTATACAAGGCTCGGAAGACGCGTGAGATGCACCTCGCCTTGGTTCAGGAGGGAGCACCACCGGCGCCCATGGAGGCACCCGTGATGATCGCTCCGCCCCCTGTTGCGCCCATAGAGGCGACCCCTATGGTGCCCATCGCGGCAGCTTTGGCGGTCTCTACCGACGCCCACGTCGCCATGGAGGTTGACCACATGGTCGCCTCGCCGGCGGCGCCGCCACTAGACATTGATGCTGCCTCCAAGATGATTTCTAAGGAGGATCAGCTCACTAGTATGGAGATTGCAGCTGAAGTGAATGGCTTCTTCACCGAGTCCACTTAGCATACCTCTTTGGTTATCTTGATTCCGTGATTTGATCCAATAAAATTGAATAAATTCGATTTGGTTGTAAGCTCTATGAGAGCATAAACTTATTCTTTACTTTGGCGATTGGATGACATTTATTCATTTATTCCATTATTTATACATGATAGCATGTTAGTTTCTGATATGTGTGCATTTATTTTTAATGTATTTTCTTCCTCATTACATTAATTAGATGTCATATTTTAGAACGCGTGTGGCGCCCGAATGAAGGAAACGTGCCTTGCCGATAGCGCCACCACTCATACCATTTTACGAGAAACTAAGTATTTTGAGTCCATTAAAACATCTCCGGGAAGTATTATGAAAATCGTCGTCTGCGGTTCTCACATAGTTGGCTCCGGGCGAGCCACTATTATACTCCCTATGGGAACAACTTTCATCATTAATGATGTGTTGTTGTACCCGGAGTCGACTCGTACTCTTTTGAGCTTTAGAGACATCTGCGCTAATGGTTTCCATGCTGAGACCGATGATGAAAATGGCAAGGAGTGCCTACTCATCACAAAGCGGGATGCAGGTGGTAAACATGTTATCGAAAGTCTTCCTTCGTTTGACACAGGGCTATACTACACTAAGATAGTAGCACCACCCGTGTACACTACCCTCAAGACCGTCTTTAGAAGCTCTGAACTCTTCTGCCTCTAGCACGATAGGTTAGGCCACCCCGGACTTAGGATGATGAGAAATATAACTAACAACTTGCATGGCCATAATGTTAACGTTAAGAACTTCCCGAATGCCGCTGATTTCGTGTGCTCCGTATGCGCTAAGCGGAAGTTAGTCATTAGGCCATCACCCCTCAAGGTGAGGGATGAAATCCCCGCGTTCTTGGAACGTATCCAAGAGGACATATGCGGTCCAATTCAGCCCCTCACGGGGCCGTTTTGGTACTTCATGGTGCTCATTGATACTTCCTCTAAATGGTCCAATGTTTTCCTGAAGTCAACACAGAACCAAGCCTTGGCAAAGTTGATGTCTCAGATCATACAAATGAGGAATAATTTCCCGGATTATCGTATAAAGTCTATTTGAATGGACAACGCCGGAGAATTTACTTCAAAGGCGTTCGATGATTATTGCATGGCAATGGGAATCAAAGTTGAGCACTCGGTACCACATGTACATACACAAAATGGACTTGCCGAGGCATTAATTAAAAGAATTAAATTCATTGCCCGACCGCTGCTTCAGGGTTGTAATTTACCAACTACATGTTGGGGCCATGTGGTGTTACACGCGGCTAATCTCATCAACTTTTGACCGTCGGCCTACAACATCCACTCTCATGTTCAACTTGCGCAAGGGTCGGCACCGAAAATTTCCCACCTTCGTAGGTTCGGTTGCCAGGTATATGTACCAATACCACCCCCTCAGCGATCGGTGATGGGCCCGCTCCGTAAGTCGGGGATATACGTTGGTTATGAGACTGTTTCCATAATCAGGTATCTGGACCCCATGACAGGTGACTGTCACACGGCTCGTTTTGCTGATTGCATTTTTGACGAGGGTCTTTTTCTGACTTTAGGGGGAGAGAATCAACCCCTTGATGCTAAAAGTCGAGAAATCACGTGGCAAGCCACGGGGATCCACGCTCATGACCCGCGCACTGCTGAGAATGAGAGAGAAGTCCAAAAGATAATAGATTTGCAGTCTTTAGCAAATCAACTGCCCGACCACTTTACTAACTTAAAGACTGTGACAAAATCGCATGTGCACGCGCGCAATGCACCGGAAAGGGTTGAAATACCGAAGAAAAATGATGATATACCTGCTCCCGTCCAAAGGCCTAAAAGGACGAGAAATCCGGCTTCTCAAATCCCAAGTACTCGGGGACGCCTGACGAAAAAGGATAAGAGAGATTTATTACAGCCTGTGGCCAAAGTACCCCAAATTGAAACGGGGAGCCAGTCGAGACCTGGCACAAGTACGGAAAATTTAGTGCACGAAATTCCGGACTTAAACTTTCCCATAGGGGAAACACCCAGAGGAGATGTGAGCGCACACATCGGCGCGGGAAATCTAAAGGACCTTGCTCCCATAATGGGAAATTTGGTAGAGCAAGTGTTTGCGCCGGATGCGCTCCATGACGAAATGGCCATAAATTATATTTATACGGGGGAGTCCCTGAATCGAGCAACGGTGATTGTCGACATCAACTTTGCTACGAAAATTGCATCAATCATAGATCTTGACCCTGAGCCTAACACGCTCGCTGATTGCAAGAAAAGGTCGGATTGGAAAGATTGGCAGCAGGCAATTACTGCCGAATTATTATCTCTCAACAAAAGGAAGGTGTTCGGACCAATTTGTCGAACTCCTCCCCACGTTCGCCCTGTTGGCCATAGGTGGGTTTTTGTTCGAAAGAGAGATAAAAATAATAAAGTAGTACGGTACAAAGCAAGGCTAGTTGCTCAAGGGTTCACTCAACGACCAGGTGTCAATTTTGAGGAGACTTATTCCCCGGTCATGGATGGAGTTACCTTTAGATACTTGATCTCGATGGCAGTAAACATGGGCTTGAAAATGAAACTAATGGATGTCGTCACTGCTTACCTGTATAGTAACTTGGATTCGAACATATACATGAAGGTTCTAGAAGGTATCACTGTTCCGAACCATGATAGAGCAAACAGGGGTCTATACAGTGTTCAACTGCAAAAGGCACTGTACGGACTCAGAAAGTCTGATAGAATGTGGTACAATCGCTTAAGCGATTTCCTTCATGAGAAGGGCTACACGAGCAATAAAGATTTCCCATGTGTTTTCATACGGCAATCCCAAGATGGATTCTGTATAATCTCGGTGTACGTGGACGATTTAAACATAATCGGTACACCTGATGATATTGAGGAAGCGAGTTCCTACCTGATGTCGGAATTCAAGATGAAGGATTTGGGTAAAACCAAGTTCTATCTAGGTCTGCAACTTGAACATTCCCCTGATGGGATTCTAGTGCACCAGTCGGCCTACACCCAGAAGGTGTTGAAAAGATTTGGATTTGATAAGGCATATCCTTCTATGACCCCGATGGTCGGGAGGTCTTTACAGCCAGACAAGGACCCGTTCAGGCCAAAGGAAGAGGGAGAGGAAACTCTGGGACCAGAGGTTCCTTACCTAAGTGCAGTTGGAGCACTCATGTATCTCGCAAACTGTACACGGCCAGACATTGTGTTCGCCGCCAGTTTGCTTGCGAGGTACAGTTCTGAACCTACCAAAAGACATTGGAAAGGTGTCAAGGACGTCTTCTGGTACCTGGAAGGGACCAAAGATCTTGGTCTGTTTTATAAAAAGGAACCAAGACCTATCCATTATAGGTTATGCCGATGCTGGGTACTTATCGGACCCGCATGATTGCAAATCGCAGACTGGATATGTTTTCCTTTGTGGTGCAATTGTGTTTTCCTGGAAATCGTCCAAGCAAACTCTTGTGTCGACTTCCACGAACCACTCAGAAATCATGGCACTATTCGAAGCGTCAAAAGAATGTGTATCGCTTCGGCGGATGATCGGCCACATTCAGCAGACATGTGGGCTGAACACCGTACAAACCCCTACCATTATCTATGAAGATAATGCTGCTTGTGTTGCACAAGTCCAGATGGTTTATGTGAAGAGTAACCTCACAAACCATATTAGTCCCAAGTTCTTCTATGCACATGAGCTGCAGCAGTTGAATGAGGTGAAAGATTTGCATACTAAGTCCTATGACAATCTTGCTGATATGTTCCTAAATCATTACCGGCATCAACCTTAGAGAGGTGTGTGCGTGGAATCGGTATGATGAGACTTAGAGAGATGCATGGTTCAGGGGGAGAAACTTCACAAACTCGTCGCTAAAATCTCAATCCCGATGATCGAGTACTCAACTTGATGGTTGAGTGTATTGTACTCTTTTTCCCTTGAGTGAGTTTTCCTGATGTTTCTCACACAAGGTATTTGATGAGGCAATTCGTGCAATACAACAACGTATACTGTGTGTTCTTTCTCCATATTTTTTCCCACTGGTTTTTTTGGAGTTTTGAGGCATGGATATATGGATAATTACCCAAGGGGGAGTGTTGGGAAACCGGGTCACCATGGGGTGGTGGCGGCCTCGTGCGTATCGCACGGGGTAGCCCCTCCCGTTTCCCCAACTTTACGTTAAGTGGGTACTTATCCCTTGACCCCTAGTCCCTATATAAAGCAACGAGGAGCCATCATTGTAACACCCGATCATTGATTAATAAAGCTGGTCTCCTCCATATCTCTCTGTGTCCTTTACTTTCGCGTTTGACTACTTCGTCTACGACGCTCGCTCCCGCTCCGCAACCTTGGACCGGACTCGCCGGTAGGAGTTGCGGAACACATTCATAGCATCCTCCATCCCAGCACACTCTGTCCTAGGTTCCTAGTCCCAGTTTGGACAAATAGACAGAATGTGCATTCCAACAAAGAGAAAATTTAGGACTAACCAAAGTACACTTCTGTTTTGGTACAACCCTCTACACATCAACGAAGAAGATCTTTTTGTACCCACTGATAATAAAGAGTAGGATGATCTTTTATTAAATACGCCACCAGCGCCAAGTGAACAGATACGCGACATGTGCACTTACCGTGCATACGCGGCGTATGTATCCAAACCCTATTTGGCGCCCTCAACTTTTTTCTCTTTCTTTTTAATCCTCAAAAAGTGTGACTGCGGGAGAATCGAACTCCAAGCCTCAGGGTTTACTTCAAGTTCTAGTAACCAATCAAGACATGTTACTTGTTGTGCACACTTGCTTTCTTTTACACTTATTTTGTGGCAAATATAACTTCGTCAACTTTCAGGCCAATTTTTTTCAATTTTTTAAACCGGATTTTGTTATGTTTTATTGTGGGTTTTTTATTCCCCCCCCCTTTTCTTTTTCATTTTTCTTTTTCTGTTTTCCCTATTTTTTCAAAAGAGTGAACTTTTGAAAAAAAACACGAATGAACTTTTTATCAAATTTTTGAATCATTTTCAGTTGCTAGAACTTTTTTTGCAGTTTTTAGTGATTTTGTTAGGAAATCTGGGAAAAAAATTCAAATCCATTCACATTTTGTTCAGGATCGATAATCTTTTTTCAAATTCGCAAATGTTTGGGCCAGCCTAACAGGTGCACGATGTGAGCGATTTTCTATTTTTTTTTGTTTCTCTTCTCTTTGTTTTGTTAATTCATTTTTCTCCTTTTAAACTATATTATTCATTTTGAAACTTGTTCAGAAATGTGTTTGGAATACCCAAAGATGTTCTTGTTTCTAAATATTGTTTGCAATATTAAAAGATGTTCTAGAATTTAAAAAATGAATCCTGTTTTCGAATATTTTTTCACAAATTAAAGAGATATTTGCGTTTCAAAAAAAGTTGATAAACTTTAAGAAAAATTACGTGGTTTGCAACTTGTGTTCAAATTGTTTAATTAGTTGTTGGGAATTTGTTAATAGTATTGCAGAAACTGTTTAGGTTTACAAAATTTTCATACACAAATTGGAATTCAAAAGTTATTGAATTTTTTTAAGAAATGATTACGACATAAGAAAATATTCATGTTAATTGTCAATAACAGAAATTGCATTAAGAAACACTACATGCTTACGGATGCACCCATCTGGCCTAGTCTCGCACACTCCTCTCAACTAGTGGTTTTTTATGGACTATGGATAAATGAACCCAACTTCTTGGAACAACCTGACATAGACATATGAGGCAACCATGCTAGTTTTGAATGACTTCTGACACAGTTTATGCGTTGCAACACGCCCGACCATTTATCAACCCTTTTTCACCAAGAAAACTCCAGGAAAATGCAAAACTTGTCCAAAATATAAATAACTTGCATTGACACCTTGAATTGGCCCCTGGTGGAAAAAAATTGGGGCCATTTGATGGATGTCAAAAAACAACGTGCTTTCAAACATATCCTTCTCGCCTATCCGAACACCCTCTGTTGAACATAGTCTATCTTTGGACTTCCTTAAAATGACCCCAACTTTTGCAAGCAAGTGGCCAGGCCCATGGTAGGCATCCATGCCTGGTTTGAACGACTTTCGACACTATATGCAAGATCGATCTTTTTTAAGCATGAAAACTCAAGAAAATGCAAAACTTGTCGAAAACCCAAATAACTTAGCATGATGCCTTGAATTCGCCATAGCACGTCATGAAAAAATTGGAGCCATTTAATGGATTCAAGAAACAAGGTGCTCCCAAACGGATCCTTCTGGCCTACCCGAACACTCTTGGTGGACATGATATTCTTTTGGAAATCTCAGGACTGGCCCCAACTTTGCAAGTAGGTGGGCGTGCCATATTAGACATCTATGCCCGATTTAAAGACTCCTGACACGTATGCACGTTGCAACGCGTCCATCCATTTATCAGCCTTTTTTCATGGGGAAAACTCCAGAAAATGCAAAACTTGTAAAAAAACCAAACCACTTGGCATGGTGTATTGACTTGGTCATACAAGGCGATGGAAAAAATTGGGGCCATTTCAACTATGTCGAGAAACAACATGCTCTTAGACGAAGCCTTCTGGCCTACCCGAACACCCTCCGTTCAACATGGTCAATTTTTGGACATCCTTGACATGGCAGCAAGTTTTGCAAGCAGGTGGGCATGCCCATAATATGCATCCATGTCAGGTTTGTACGATTTTCGACATTGTATACAAGTTGCAACACGTCCGGCTATTATCACCCTTTTTAGGAGAAAACTTTAGAAAATGAAATTGTAGAAAATAGAAACAACTTGCCATGGTTCCTTGAATTGGTCATACAAGACAATGAAAAAATTGGGGTTATTTGACGGATGTGGAGAAACAACGTGCTCTCAGGAAAACAAATCATAGATTTTCAAAAAATGTTTACTAAAAAAAGTTGCAAAGAAATTGCTCCCGGTTTTGTGAACCCTAGCTTCCCAGCCATTTTCCGGTTTTGGGAACCTTCTAGGAGGTTCCTGAACGACATTTTTTTCTTTTCGTTTTTCTTTTTATCATCTCTTGTATTTTCTTTTTTCTGTTTCATTTTATTTCCTTTTTTGTTTTCTTTGACCATTTACTTTTATTTTTATTGTTTCTATTTTTAATAAGTTATTTTTTATCAAAATTTCATGTTTTTTGAGAATTTCGAAATAATTCATGTTTTTCAATTCTGTTCATATTTCCGACAACAAAGTTTAGAATTTCAAAAATTTCATATTTACTAGCCAGTGTTCAAAAAAAATCAGAAGATGTTTAGAATTTCCAAATTTTGTTCAGATTGATTAATCAATTCTCAAAAATTAAAGAAAGGTTCAATTTTTTTAATAAAATTTTCGTTAACTTGAAACAATATTCTTGTTGTTAAATTTTGTTCTGAATTTCCAACATTATTCCCGTATTCATAAATTCTTCACAGATCTATTTTTTCCTTTTTCCGTAAAAAATCAGCATTTAAAAACATGTTCATGTTTTCAGAATATGTTCACAAATTAAAAAAAATGTTTCCTTTTTTCAAAATTTGTTCAAAAACTGAAAATATGTTTGGGGAGTTTCAAATAATGTTCGTGCTTTCAATTTTGTTCAGAATTTAGAAAATGTTCATGTTTAAATGTTTTTACAGATATACAAAATATGTTCAGGAAAATTCAAGGAAAATTGGTTATGATTTGTTTTCGTATTTTTAAGAATTTTTTAAAAAAATCCAATTTTTTAAGGTTTTAAAAAATATTCGGAAAATTTAAAAAATATCCGTGTTCAAAACTTTGTTCGCTCTTTTTTTAAAAATGCATGTGTTTTGACATTCTCATCAGTTTTTGAAGACATGACATGAAAATGTTTCTTGAAATTTCAATATAATATTTAATATGCAAATATTTGTATTTTATGAAGAAAATTTGAAGGGTTCAATCCTCGCACTGTAACTCCTTTTTCGGTGAATTTTCCCTGTTTCCGCGCACGACAATTTGCTAGCCCAGTCGGGCGGCCTCCTGTGCATGGCGCCGTCCATTTGACACTACTCCCTGAATGTATGCCATATATGTTCCGGTGAACGACCCGCCATACATACGAAAGTGATTATAATTTGTGAAAGCTTCATATCAGAACAAAAAAAAAGTAGAACAGGTATAAATAAGAAAATCTTAGTTAAGAGGGTTCATGTAAAGAACAGGTTCCAAATCACGATCGATTCCCTTTTCAAAACCTGCTGCAGCAGCTCAGGCTCTCCCTGCATGTCGTCCCTCTAGCGCTCGTAAAAGAAATCCTTCTTGTCCGAGAAGGCAACAACCATTTCATTTATTTAACCCGGATTGCATTATTTAATTGATTTAGTACGTCTGTGTACTACGTATTGGTTCGCGAATGCGTTGCCTGAAGGAAGGAAGCACCTTTTGATGAAAGAAAGGACTCCGGTGTATAGAGAGGGCCTCATCGTTTAAAAGGGAACCATAGAAACGATGACCGGTCTAGAATCTCTCTCATTGAGCTTCTCTTTTGCGCCTGCTTTCTTCTTGATTTATTGCAGCCCTT
>NC_041391.1:116024900-116081137 GCF_002162155.2 Triticum dicoccoides | reverse complement strand
GAAGCGGGGATCATCAAAGTATAAGCTTGATATTAGTACATGATGAGCGATACTTTTGTGCTTTTTTCATCATTGTTTAACCCGATAATTAGCACTTAACCAGTAAAAGTTCATGGATGGCAACTTGACTCCTACTCTGATAATAAACTCCATTGTTCAACTTCGTTACAACAAACTGTGCCCTGATTTGGCACATCATTTTGATACAGAGTCTTGCAAGGAACGACATGAGTTCTAGTTAGAGCAGCGGGAGTAGTTCAGATTTAGAGGAGCAGGAAGGGCCCAAGAGCTGGACCTGTTCCTTTGGTGGCTCATTCTCGAAAGTGTCGGCGATGGTCGATCCGGTGCTTCGTCGCCGCATGCACACAGGAGTGGAACGAACTGCGGGAGCCCATGCGAGCCAACAACACCCAACGCAGGATTGCATTTGCAAGTACTCCCCTCGGAGTAAAAGAAAAACCCGAAGACCAGCCTGAAGCAACAAGTCCAACGAGCAACTCTACGGTTTAGGCGATGATCTCCGGATTTTACTTGGCTTGTACTGTACAACTTCCACTCTCGCTGGTGCTATGGGGATTAGGAATTGATCGGTCCTGCAGCTGGGCCGCGTTATCAATTCCATTCATCCCCACGATTAGTTTGTTATAAAACTACAATTTGTTATCTAGTCTAACGCTAACCAACATACTCCCTCCGTCCAGAAATACTTGTTTCAAAATGAATAAAAGGGGTCAATCACTTTTCTTCTTAGTTTTCGTTGGATTAGCATCCAACAGTGATAAATACCGGCTCGGGGCGACGCGGGCGGCGACCCAACCTTAGCCGCCGAACCCCCTCCACCTCCCTCCCACTCCTCGCCGCCGCCAGAGGGGTTGCCGGTGAAGGCTGTGCGACTGCCAAGGAAGGCGGCGGCGAGGCCTTGCTGCTTCGTCTTCTCGCGGAGGGCTTCAGAAGCCGAGGCGGCGGCCTCGGGCGGTGCGGCGGCGCCGGCTCTGCGGCAAGCGGCGCTCGCTGGTGCTCCTCCTCCCCCTTGGCTGTGCGGGCGGCGAGCGGTGGAGGCGTCGGGCGCAGGTCGCGGCGGGTGGCCTGGTGCCCCTGGCTGCGAGTCAGATCTGGAGGTCCTTCCTCCCCCTTCCTTCGCCTTTTCCCCACTGGATGTGGTCTGTGGCGGTCGATGGTCGTCGGATCCATGGAAGGTGGGGACGTCGGAGGTGCGAGATCGGTCCGAGAGAAATCTTTGGCCGGCTTTCTGGTCACGACGGCGGCGACGCCTGCTGGCGCCGTTCCCCTTCTCGAAGGCGCCGTCGAGGTTCGATCCCCGCCCCCTCCCTTCTCATACCCGGGTGAAAACCTTAGACAGTTCTGGGCTTGGCGGCAGCGGCGCGGCATCTGCGACGTCACCTTGCTGAAGGTGCCGTCTTGGGCGAGTTGGGGGTGTGCGCTGGCGTTTTGATGTGGTTTTCCGGCGAGCAGCGACATGGCAGTTGGAGGTAGCGACGGGAAGCCAATTTTCACAAGATTAGCTCCTTGTATTTGTCTTGTAGACCGGCCGTGTGTGTGTGCTTGCCGGTGAGTCGGCGCCATTGCCATGGTAGGGGAGGGGATAGGGTTCCTCTCCCAGTGAGCAGCAACACGGTGTGGGCGGTTTGGACATTAATTCATTGAGCATTGATCTTATCTCAGCTACCGTCACTTATCAACTCTGCTATTTGTTCCATCGGCGTCCTCGTCCTTCGGCAGCTTTGTTTCTTCGTACATGACTCAGTGAGCTGCGGTTGGGCTCTTCTCCTGGCGATCTTTGCTCAGTGGGTTGGTCATGCTGAGAATCTCCCAAGGTGCTCCAGAATATATACCGTTCCTTTGCTCTAGGGTGAGTTGCTCCAATTTCCGACGGTCCGGCGCCCTTTGATCCAGGGTGAGGGGCAGGGGTCCCCTTCGGAATTGGAGAGGGAAGGTTCAATGACGGTGGTCTCCTTTCGGAGTGGATGAGGGCGTGTTCATCTCCACTAGGCGGGTTTTCCTCTTGAAGTTCTCTCGCTGTCATGCTTCGGTGTTTCATTCGCGTCGAAGGGCTCCTTGAGCATTAAGCTAGTTTTACTGTAGTTCTTCTTGTGCTTTCTGCTGTGGTGCTTGTAGGCTGTTTTGGTAGCACCTTTTATCTGCCGCTTTTAGTTTCTTTGTTTTCTTTCTCGTTGTAAGGGCGATTGTAATTTCTGGCCGGTTGATGGCTTTGTTAATTCAAAGTCGGGCTCTGCTTGAGCCTTCGTTCAAAAAATGAATAAAAGGGGATGTACCTAGATGTATTTTAGTTCTAGATACATCACTTTTTCCATTTTGATGACAAGTAATTTCGGATGGAGGGAGTATCATGTAACGTCCATGACTTCCACGACCACACACACATGCAGCTAGCTGGCTAGTGTGTTAATTAGCTAGCTGGCTAGCCATGCTTGCAGCACAACACTACTCAACCGTAAACGATTGTCATCCTTGTGCCCTAGTACACCCCCTTTTGGTACCACGAGACACCGTAAATTAGACTTTGCAATTGGCATAACTTGTGCATGTTCATCAATACATATTCAAGCACCAGGTAAGTCCTCAAAGATTGACAATAGGATGACAGGGGGCGACAGGAGGGGCGACAGGGAAGGCGACGCGGGGTGCCATCCGGCGATCGCCGGGCCTGTGCTGTTGGGGGCCGTGGTTCGTCCACGGGTTGGCGGTCGGTTTTGGGCGCTAGCCGGATCCGATGAGGACGAGACGGACGGAGACGGCGGCGATCCGGCGACTTCTCCGCCAACGCCGACTCCTTCAGATCTTTTTTGTGAGTTTTTCAATTCAGGTTATGATGAGGATGAGGTGGCCTCAACGGTGGACAGGATCTTGCCGGTGGACGATCCGGCGAGGGTTGGGCTACACGCGGGCGAGAGGAAGGAGATGGTGCGGCGCGTCGTGCACCGGAGAACGGTGGCGACGGCTGTCAGGCCATGGAAGGGACCCCTTCCGAAGGTTAGTCTTCCAAACCTCACCCTCTTCGATTTGATTCGGCCGGATTCTTGGAGTAAAGTTCTGAGGAAGAAGAAACCGATCTGTTCTTGTGGTGAATCCCGGCGGCCGGCGGCGGCCATGGCGTTGTCGCCGGCAAGGCGGCCGATCGGGATCGCGCAGGTGCGGGAGATGCGTTTGAACGCACTCCTGGTCCGCGGGCACGGTGTGCCTGGAGTTGGGACGGCTCTGAGTGGGCCGGTCCCGGTCCTGTGTGGGCCTGTGTTAACTGGGCATGAGGCCCAGTGTAACCAGGTTCGTATGTCCGGTTCGTTGTCTACACCCCCATGCACGATCGAGGGTCCTTCTGAGGGTCTTCGATCGAAACGATCTAGGGTTCTTCGAGCTTCGTGCCGATCGAGCTTCTTAGACCGTGGTGCGGGGCGTGCTAGGCGGATTCCTCCTCTCCGCGGCATGGCTGGTCGAGGTAAGCCTCCTGCCAAGTCCGGCGCCCAGGGCAGAGCGGGGCGTTGTGGGCAGCTGCCGCTGGCGGGAGGCGGGCGAGGCGGGGATGCATTGTCGCAGGGCCCGGGTCATGGTTGCGCTGGACTGCCGCTCGGGCCTGGCCGTGGTGGTGCTACCCCGGCCCCGGGTGCTGGGTCCGGCCGGGCGGCACAGGAGGCCGGCGGCCCTAGACCGCCGCTGCATGGTGGTGCGCATGGGTCCAGCGCGGTTGGCCACGGGTCGCTGCCTTCGGGCGCAGGGCCACCTACGCCGGCTGTGGGACGGGATGGCCCTCGGGCACCGGTGCCGATCCCTGTGACAGTTGCGGGCTGTGGCGCCCCAGCTCCTAGGCCGCCTCCTCCGGCCTCAGGTGGCCAGCTCCGACCCGTGGTGTTGTAGACCGGGGCCAGGCCGCCGCTTTTTGTGGCCCGGCAGACGCAGAGTTCGACGGCACCGGTGTTGGAGCAGGCACAGTTGCATCAGGTGTCGGCTAGGGGGGGAGATTCATCGGTGCCTCGTGGTCGGTAGGGTGACGATGGGATTAACGCCTATGGAGATGGACAGCACCGGGGATCCTCGTCCACAAGTGGTGGGCAGGGGTATGCGTGGCAGAGTGATGGCTCGACCGAGAGGCCTTTCCTGGGGCCAACGGGCGGCTTCGTCGAAGGGGCGTCTGGACCGGCTAATCGTAACCGCGGTGGTTTCCGTGGTAACCATGGTGGCCGAGGTGGCCGCTATCATCCAAGGCAGCATCCTGTTGTCGTTAACCAAACAGCGATTGGCGAGGCTTCTGAGGAGACTGGGTTGTCTTGCCAGGCTATGGAGGTGGTAACGGCACTGGCGGACACAGCTGTTCCTGGTAATGGTGAGGTCGAGGTAAGGTCGGTGGAGGGCTCTGACAGGGCTGAGCTGGACAGGGCAGCCAAGTATCCGCGCAAGAAGGAAATAATGTTATGCTACCGCTGTGGCAATAAGGGCCATTTCATTGCTGAGTGTGTGGCAGTTTTATGCGATACGTGTGGTAAGCCGGCCCATGAGTCAAGGGCATGTCCGCTTTTGAGAGAGCAGTTACTGAATCTTATGATGTACGGCGTGTACTGTCCGAAGCTCACGTTTTTTGAATCTCCGAACGAGAGGGAGGTTCCTGATGAGGTGCGCAGTATGACAACTGGGGTTGTTAAAGTGACTAAAGGTGAAGTCTCTGAGACCCAGATTGTGAAGCGGCTCCGGTAGCCAGCTCCAGGAGACTTCCTCTGGGAGCTTGTCAATCTAGAGCCAAACTTGTTCAGGGTTGAGTTCCCGACGGTGGAGGATTTGCAGAGGTTGCTGAGCTTTGGGATGTGTAAGGTGCCAGGTACTGATGGCATTCTTGAGTTCCACGAGTGGAAGTTGATTGAGCCTCAGGGTAAACCTCTTACCCAGTCTTGGTTGCGTTTTTCGGGAGCTCCTTCCAAGCCTTTGCAGGATGCCAGGGTCGTTGCTAGTCTGGGTATCTTGGTGGGAAAGCCCGAGCGAGTGGACATGGCCTTCACTCGAGCTCATGGGGTTGCTCGCTCACTGGTCAGTATTTTGGACATTGAGTTTGTGCCTGATGTGGTTAAGTGGGCTTATCGAGGCCAGGTTTATAACCTTCAGATTGGGTTTGAGGATGACAGCCTGTTTGCTGAGGCACCTGCTGCCACGGATGTTGATATGCACGAGGGCGATGGTGGCACGGGAGGCAAGGAGACTCCGGCCGCTAATCCTGGACGCGAGATGGCCGAGGGACCGGGGTCAGTTGCTCAGACGACAGGAGGTGGGACGGCACCTCCCTCTTTTGTGCCGTCGACCACTCTGCGATCTAGATCCATTGAGCCTGCTACTGCACCTCCGAGACTATGGAGCGAGCGGGTGGAGTCTCTAGATGTCTTTGAGCTATCTTTACCTGCGTTGGACTTTGAGGGCCTGGGCGTGGAGGGTTCTGGTGCGGAGGGGGGGTCCGGAGATAGTGTTCTCGCCTCCCTCGGATAATGTTGATACGGCTGAGCTGCAGGTGGTGGTTCCGAGCTTGGCGGGGGGTTCGAGGCAGGTGGCCTCCGCGCCCCCCTTCTCCTCTTGCTCCGGTCGGGGCTACCGGGAGGGAGGAGTTACCTTCGGGAGGGGGGCCGGGGCAGGTGGCCTCGGCACCCTCCTCACCTATCACTGGGCCAGTACTGCAGGTGGCAGGTCCGGTCGTTGGAGGGGGCTTGGGGCAGGTGGCCTCAAGGCCCTCTTCGCCTTCTGCGCCTAGGGGGATCGGCCCATCCTTGGCGATGGTGGGCTCTCCTGGCCTGCGGTCTGGGGTGGATGGGGAGCGGGGGCAGGTGGCCCTTGGTTCCCCATCATCTGACTTGGCGTCCTCTCCTGGTCATGGAGACCAGTTGAGTGCTCGGAGGATGACAGGCGGTCACTCCCCGGGCAACTTCACGCAGGAGGAGGTTATTCAGTTCGGTGGGATTCCGGACCAGGCGGCTGAGGGTCGACGGTTGAGCTGTCGTCTTCAGGGCCGTCCGGAGGTGGACGACATGCAGCAGCGCTGCGCCGTGAGGGCGGCCAAGCTTCGTGACGTCCAGGTCACTACTGGTATGTCGGTGAATACTTCGAATACTATCTTGCATTTTTCGAATGATGAGATTGTTGATAATGCAAACCAATTAGGAATTTCACTAGGTAGTAATGAGGGTGAAGTTTCTAATTCAATCAATGATTTGCTTGATCTGGAAGCCGAGAGGGCTCTAGAATTGATTCGTAACTTAGCCGTCGTAAAACCCATGAATGATTCCGAGATTGATGCTTTGGGAGTCCGGGTGCTTGATGACTTTTGTGCTGATCTCGCGCCTCCCCTTCAGGAGCAGGAGGAGGAGGATGAGAATGTCGAGATGGTTGTAGTTAGCCCCCCAGAAACGGGGAGAGAGGACCGGGTGCGCACGAGGACCAGCCCTAAGCGCAAATGGAAGCGCAAGATATACCCGATGTCCGCGGTACGTAGGAGTGCTAGGATCCGCACGGCTCAAAAATTCCATGATGAGATATGAGAGGAATATTTTGGAATAGCAGAGGTCTTAAGGACTTGGCTAAAAGGAGGTTCCTCGCAGAAGCATCCATTGAGCATAGATTGGACTTTATTGCGTTGTCGGAAACTGGTAGAGAAAATTTCTCACCACAATTTCTCAACACTTTATCGGGGGGTATTGATTTTGACTGGCATTGTCTGCCACCGAGAGGAAGATCGGGAGGGATCTTACTTGGTGTTAGATGCGACTCTCTCGAAGTTAGAACTGTGAGCATGGGTGATTTTGCTGTTAAGTTCAGGGTGCGGTCCAAGGTTGATGGATTTGACTGGTCTTTGGTGGAGGTGTATGGTGCTGCGCAGGCAGAGTTCAAACCCGATTTTTTGGCCGACCTTGTTAGAGTTTCCGGGTCAGAGCAACTCCCCATTCTGGTTGGGGGAGACTTTAATATTATTAGGAGACGTGATGAGAAGAACAATGATAATTCCGACGGGAGATGGTCGTTCATGTTCAACACTATTATTGAAAGCTTGGATTTGAGAGAGATTGAGCTTTCAGGTAGGAAGTTCACATGGGCTAACGCTTTGCCAAATCCAACGTTTGAGAAGTTGGATCGGGTACTTGCTAGTATCGATTGGGAACAGAAGTTTCCCTTTGTAACAGTTCAGGCTCTCTCTCGTGGGATTTCTGATCACACGCCTCTTCTGCTCGACTCTGGTGGGGCTACCTACTCGAGCAATAAGAATTTGTTCTCGTTCGAGCTTGCGTGGTTCGAGAGAGAAGGCTTCCTGGATCGCGTAGCCAGAGAGTGGGCTAAGGATGCAGGCGGTAGGAATGCGCTTGAGCGCTGGCAGAATAAGATTAGGCATTTGAGAAGTTTCCTACGTGGGTGGGCTAAACATCTTAGTGGGGTTTATAAGGCTGAAAAGGAACGACTCCTTGCCCTTATTCAGGCCTTAGACATCAAAGCAGTGTTGGAAATATGCCCTAGAGGCAATAATAAAAGGATTATTATTATATTTCCTTGTTCATGATAATTGTCTTTTATTCATGCTATAATTGTATTATCCGGAAATCGTAATACACGTGTGAATACATAGACCATAACATGTCCCTAGTGAGCCTCTAGTTGACTAGCTCGTTGGTCAATAGATAGTCATGGTTTCCTGACTATGGACATTAGATGTCATTGACAACGGGATCACATCATTAGGAGAATGATGTGATGGACAAGACCCAATCCTAAGCATAGCACAAGATCGTGTAGTTCGTTTTGCTAGAGCTTTTCCAATGTCAAGTATCTCTTCCTTAGACCATGAGATCGTGTAAATCCCGGATACCGTAGGAGTGCTTTGGGTGTACCAAACGTCACAACGTAACTGGGTGACTATAAAGGTGCACTACAGGTATCTCCGAAAGTGTCTGTTGGGTTGACACGGATCGAGACTGGGATTTGTCACTCCGTATGACGGAGAGGTATCACTGGGCCCACTCGGTAGTGCATCATCATAATGAGCTCAAAGTGACCAACTGTTTGGTCACGGGATCATGCATTACGGTACGAGTAAAGTGACTTGCCGGTAACGAGACTAACGAGGTATTGGGATACCGATGATCGAGTCTAGGGCAAGTAACATACCGTCTGACAAAGGGAATTGCATACGGGGTTGATTAAATCCTCGACATCATGGTTCATCCGATGACATCATCGAGGAGCATGTGGGAGCCAACATGGGTATCCAGATCCCGCTGTTGGTTATTGATCGGAGAGCCCTCTCGGTCATGTCTGCATGTCTCCCGAACCCGTAGGGTCTACACACTTAAGGTTCGGCGACGCTAGGGTTATTAGGAAGACTTGTATGTGATTACCGAAAGTTGTTCGGAGTCCCAGATGGGATCCCGGACGTCACGAGGAGTTCCGGAATGGTCCGGAGGTAAAGATTTATATATGGGAAGTTGTCATACGGACACCGGAAGATTTCGGGGCATATCGGTATTGTACCGGGGCCACCGGAAGGGTTCCAGGGGTCCACCGGGAGGGGCCACCCCTCCCGGGGGGGGGCACATGGGCCGCGTGGGGCAGGAGCCAGCCCCTGGAGGGCTGGGCGCGCCCCCCCTTGGGCCCATGCGCCTAGGGTTGGGGGGGGAACCCTAGAGGGGGCGCCCCCCTTGCTTGGGGGGCAAGTCCCCCCTCCCTGGCCGCCGCCCCCCATCTAGATCCCATCTAGAGGGGCCGGCCCCCCTTGCCCCTTCCCCTATAAATAGAGGGGTGAGGGGAGGGATGAACACCCAAGCCAAGGCGCAACCCCTCCCCTCCCCAACACCTCTCCTCCTCTGTTGTGTGCTTGGCGAAGCCCTGTCGGAGTACTGCCTCTCCACCATCATCACGCCGTCGTGCTGCTGCTGGAGCCTTCTTCCTCAACCTCTCCTCCCGCCTTGCTGGATCAAGAAGGAGGAGACGTCGCATGTACCGTACGTGTGTTGAACGCGGAGGTGCTGTCTGTTCAGCACTTGGTCATCGGTGATCTGAATCACGGCGAGTACGACTCCATCATCACCGTTCCCTCGAACGCTTCCGTACGTGATCTACAAGTGGTATGTAGATGCAAACTCACTCCCTTGACTCGTTGCTTGGATGAACTCATAGATGGATCTTGGTGAAACCGTAGGAAAAATTTTAATTTTCTGCAACGTTACCCAACAGTGGCATCATGAGCTAGGTCTATGCGTAGTTCTCTATTGCACGAGTAGAACACAATTTTGTTGTGGGCGTAGATCTTGTCAACTTGCTTGCCGCTACTAGCCTTATCTTGCTTCAGCACTATTGTGGGATGAAGCGGCCCGGACCAACCTTACACGTACGCTTACGTGAGACCGGTTCCACCGACTGACATGCACTAGTTGCATAAGGTGGCTGGCGGGTGTCTGTCTCTCCCACTTTAGTTGGATCAGATTCGATGAAAAGGGTCCTTATGAAGGGTAAATAGAAGTTGACAAAATCATGTTGTGGTTATTCGTAGGTAAGAAAACGTTCTTGCTAGAACCCAATTGCAGCCACGTAAAAGATGCAACAACAATTAGAGGACGTCTAACTTGTTTTTGCAGCAATTGTCATGTGATGTGATATGGCCAGAAGTTGTGATGAATGATGAATGATATATTGTGATGTATGAGATCATGTTCTTGTAATAGGAATCACGACTTGCATGTCGATGAGTATGACAACCGGCAGGAGCCATAGGAGTTGTCTTTATTTTTGTATGACCTGCGTGTCATTGAAGAACGCCATGTAAATTACTTTACTTTATTGCTAAACGCATTAGCCATAGAAGTAGAAGTAGTCGTTGGCGTGACAACTTCATGAAGACACAATGATGGAGATCATGATGATGGAGATCATGGTGTCATGCCGGTGACGAAGATGATCATGGAGCCCCGAAGATGGAGATCGAAGGAGCTATATGATATTGGCCATATCATGTCACTACTATATAATTGCATGTGATGTTTATTATGTTTTATGCATCTTGTTTACTTAGAACGACGGTAGTAAATAAGATGATCCCTTATAATAATTTCAAGAAAGTGTTCCCCCTAACTGTGCACCATTGCTAAAGTTCGTCGTTTCGAAGCACCACGTGATGATCGGGTGTGATAGATCCTTACGTTCACATACAACGGGTGTAAGACAGATTTACACATGCAGAACACTTAGGGTTAACTTGACGAGCCTAGCATGTACAGACATGGCCTCAGAACACAAGAGACCGAAAGGTCAAACATGAGTCGTATAGAAGATACGATCAACATGGAGATGTTCACCGATGATGACTAGTCCGTCTCACGTGATGATCGGACACGGCCTAGTCGACTCGGATCGTGTAACACTTAGATGACTAGAGGGATGTATAATCTGAGTGGGAGTTCATTAAATAATTTGATTAGATGAACTTAATTATCATGAACTTAGTCTAAAACTTTTGCAAAATATGTCTTGTAGATCAAATGGCCAACGCTCATGTCAACATGAACTTCAACGCGTTCCTAGAGAAAACCAAGCTGAAAGATGATGGCAGCAACTATACGGACTGGGTCCGGAACCTAAGGATCATCCTCATAGCTGCCAGGAAACAATATGTCCTAGAAGGACCGCTAGGTGATGCACCCGTCCCAGAGAACCAAGACATTATGAATGCTTGGTAGACTCGCGCTGATGATTACTCCCTCGTTCAGTGCGGCATGCTTTACAGCTTAGAACCGGGGCTCCAAAAGCGTTTTGAGCAACACGGAGCATATGAGATGTTCGAGCAGCTGAAACTAGTTTTCCAAGCTCATGCCCGGGTCGAGAGATATGAAGTCTTCGACAAGTTCTATAGTTGTAAGATGTAGGAAAATAGTTCTGTCAGTGAGCATATACTCAAAATGTCTGGGTTGCACAACCGCCTGTCCCAGCTGGACATTAACCTCCCGGATGAGGCGGTCATTGACAGAATCCTTCAGTCGCTCCCACCAAGCTACAAGAGCTTTGTGATGAACTACAATATGCAGGGGATGGTAAAGACCATTCCTGAAGTATTTTCAATGCTGAAGTCAGCAGAGGTTGAAATCAAGAAAGAACATCAAGTGTTGATGGTCAATAAGACCACTAAGTTCAAGAAGGGCAAGGGTAAGAAGAACTTCAAGAAGGACGGCAAAGATGTTGCCCCGCCCGGTAAGCCAGTTGCCGGGAAGAAGTCAAAGAATGGACCCAAGCCTGAAACTGAGTGCTTTTATTGCAAGGGGAAGGGTCACTGGAAGCGGAACTACCCCAAATACTTAGCGGACAAGAAGGACGACAACACTAAAGGTATATTTGATATACATGTAATTGATGTGTACCTTACCAGTACTCGTAGTAACTCCTAGGTATTCGATACCGGTGCCGTTGCTCACATATGTAACTCACAGCAGGAGCTGTGGAATAAGCGGAGACTGGCGAAGGACGAGGTGACGATGCGCGTCGGGAATGGTTCCAAGGTCGATGTGATCGTCGTCGGCACGCTGCCTCTACATTTACCTACGGGATTAGTTTTAAACCTCAATAATTGTTATTTAGTGCCAAGTTTGAGCATGAACATTGTATCAGGATCTCGTTTAATATGAGATGGCTACTCATTTAAATCCGAGAATAATGGTTGTTCTATTTATATGAGAGATATGCTTTATGGTCATGCCCCAATGGTCAATGGTTTATTCTTGATGAATCTCGAACGTAATATTACACATATTCATAGCGTGAATACCAAAAGATATAAAGTTGATAACGATAGTCCCACATACTTGTGGCACTGCCGCCTTGGTCACATTGGTGTCAAGCGCATGAAGAAGCTCCATGCCGATGGACTTTTAGAGTCTCTCGATTATGAATCATTTGACACATGCGAACCATGACTCATGGGCAAAATGACCAAGACCCCGTTCTCCGGAACAATGGAGCGAGCAACCAACTTGTTGGAAATCATACATACCGATGTGTGCGGTCCAATGAGTGTTGAGGCTCGCGCAGGATATCGTTATGTTCTCACTCTCACTGATGACTTGAGTAGATATGGGTATGACTACTTGTTGAAACACAAGTCTGAGACCTTTGAAAAGTTCAAGGAATTTCAGAATGAAGTAGAGAATCAACGTGACCGAAAGATAAAGTTCTTACGATCGGATCGTGGAGGAGAATATTTAAGTCACGAATTTGGTACACACTTAAGAAAATGTGGAATCATTTCACAACTCACGCCGCCTGGAACACCTCAGCGTAACGGTGTGTCCGAATGTCGTAATTGCACTCTATTGGATATGGTGCGAACTATGATGTCTCTTACCGATTTACCGCTATCATTTTGGGGATACGCTCTAGAGACAGCTACATTCACTTTAAATAGGGCACCGTCTAAATCCGTTGAGACGACACCGTATGAATTATGGTTTGGGAAGAAACCTAAGCTGTCGTTTCTAAAAGTTTGGGGATGCGATGCTTATGTCAAGAAACTTCAACCTGAAAAGCTCGAACCCAAGTCGGAAAAATGCATCTTCATAGGATACCCTAAAGAAACCATTGGGTATACCTTCTACTTAAGATCTAAGGGCAAGATCTTTGTTGCCAAGAACGGATCCTTTCTGGAAAAAGAGTTTCTCTCGAAAGAAGTAAGTGGGAGGAAAGTAGAACTCGATGAAGTACTACCTCTTGAACGGGATAGTAGTGCAGCTCAGGAAAATGTTCCTGTGATGCCTACACCAATTGAAGAGGAAAACAATGATGATGATTAAGGTACTTCGGATCAAGTTGCTACTGAACTTCGTAGGTCCACAAGGACACGTTCCGCACCAGAGTGGTACGACAACCCTGTCCTGAAAATCATGTTGTTAGACAACGGTGAACCTTCGAACTATGAAGAAGCAATGGCGGGACCAGATTCCAACAAATGGCTAGAAGCCATGAAATCCGAGATAGAATCCATGTATGAAAACAAAGTATGGACTTTGACTGACTTGCCCGATGATCGGCGAGCGATAGAAAACAAATGGATCTTTAAGAAGAAGACGGACGCGGATGGTAATGTCACTATCTATAAAGCTCGACTTGTCGCTAAGGGTTATCGGCAAGTTCAAGGGATTGACTACGATGAGACTTTCTCTCCCGTAGTGAAGCTTAAGTCCGTCCGAATCATGTTAGCAATTGCCGCATACTATGATTATGAGATATGGCAGATGGACGTCAAAACGACATTCCTTAACAGGCATCTTAAGGAAGAACTGTATATGATGCAACCGGAGGGTTTTGTCGATCCTAAGAATGCTAACAAAGTATGCAAGCTCCAGCGATCCATTTATGGGCTGGTGCAAGCATCTCGGAGTTGGAACATTCGCTTTGATGAGATGATCAAAGCGTTTGGGTTTACGCAGACTTATGGAGAAGCCTGCATTTACAAGAAAGTGAGTCAGAGCTCTGTAGCATTTCTCATATTATATGTAGATGACATACTTTTGATGGGAAATGATATAGAATTCTTGGACAGCATTAAGGCCTACTTGAATAAGTGTTTTTCAATGAAGGACCTTGGAGAAGCTGCTTATATATTAGGCATCAAGATCTATAGGGATAGATCGAGACGCCTCATAGGTCTTTCACAAAGCACATACCTTGATAAGATTTTGAAGAAGTTCAAAATGGATCAGTCCAAGAAAGGGTTCTTGCCTGTACTGCAAGGTGTGAGATTGAGCTCGGCTCAATGCCCGACCACGGCAAAAGATAAAGAAGAGATGAGCGTCATCCCCTATGCCTCAGCCATAGGATCTATTATGTATGCCATGCTGTGTACCAGACCTGATGTAAACCTTGCCGTAAGTTTGGTAGGTAGGTACCAAAGTAATCCTGGCAAGGAACACTGGACAGCGGTCAAGAATATCCTGAAGTACCTGAAAAGGACAAAGGACATGTTTCTCGTTTATGGAGGTGACGAAGAGCTTGTCGTAAAGGGTTACGTCGACGCTAGCTTCGACACAGATCAGGATGACTCTAAGTCACAAACCGGATACGTGTATATGTTGAATGGTGGAGCAGTAAGCTGGTGCAGCTGCAAGCAGAGCGTCGTGGCGGGATCTACATGTGAAGCGGAGTACATGGCAGCCTCGGAGGCAGCGCATGAAGCAATTTGGGTGAAGGAGTTCATCACCGACCTAGGAGTCATACCCAATGCGTCAGGGCCGATCAAACTCTTCTATGACAACACTGGAGCTATTGCCCTTGCCAAGGAGCCCAGGTTTCACAAGAAGACCAGGCACATCAAGCGTCGTTTCAACTCCATCCGTGAAAATGTTCAAGATGGAGACATAGATATTTGCAAAGTACATACGGATCTGAATGTCACAGATCCGTTGACTAAACCTCTCTCGCGAGCAAAACATGATCAACACCAGAACTCTATGGGTGTTCGATTCATCACAATGTAACTAGATTATTGACTCTAGTGCAAGTGGGAGACTGTTGGAAATATGCCCTAGAGGCAATAATAAAAGGATTATTATTATATTTTCTTGTTCATGATAATTGTCTTTTATTCATGCTATAACTGTATTATCCGGAAATCGTAATACACGTGTGAATACATAGACCATAACATGTCCCTAGTGAGCCTCTAGTTGACTAGCTCGTTGGTCAACAGATAGTCATGGTTTCCTGACTATGGACATTAGATGTCATTGACAATGGGATCACATCATTAGGAGAATGATGTGATGGACAAGACCCAATCCTAAGCATAGCACAAGATCGTGTAGTTCGTTTTGCTAGAGCTTTTCCAATGTCAAGTATCTCTTCCTTAGACCATGAGATCGTGTAACTCCCGGATACCGTAGGAGTGCTTTGGGTGTACCAAACGTCACAACGTAACTGGGTGACTATAAAGGTGCACTACAGGTATCTCCGAAAGTGTCTGTTGGGTTGACACGGATCGAGACTGGGATTTGTCACTCCGTATGACGGAGAGGTATCACTGGGCCCACTCGGTAGTGCATCATCATAATGAGCTCAAAGTGACCAAGTGTTTGGTCACGGGATCATGCATTACGGTACGTGTAAAGTGACTTGCCGGTAACGAGACTAACGAGGTATTGGGATACCGACGATCGAGTCTAGGGCAAGTAACATACCGTCTGACAAAGGGAATTGCATACGGGGTTGATTGAATCCTCGACATCGTGGTTCATCTGATGACATCATCAAGGAGCATGTGGGAGCCAACATGGGTATCCAGATCCCGCTGTTGGTTATTGACTGGAGAGCCGTCTCGGTCATGTCTGCATGTCTCCCGAACCCGTAGGGTCTACATACTTAAGGTTCGGTGACGCTAGGGTTATTAGGAAGACTTGTATGTGATTGCCGAAAGTTGTTCGGAGTCCCGAATGGGATCCCGGACGTCACGAGGAGTTCCGGAATGGTCCGGAGGTAAAGATTTATATATGGGAAGTTGTCATACGGACACCGGAAGGTTTCGGGGCATATCGGTATTGTACCGGGGCCACCGGAAGGGTTCCGGGGGTCCACCGGGAGGGGCCACCCCCCCGGGGGGGCCACATGGGCCGCGTGGGGCAAGAGCCAGCCCTTGGAGGGCTGGGCGCGCCCCCCCCCTTGGGCCCATGCCCCTAGGGTTGGGGGGGGGGGAACCCTAGAGGGGGCGCCCCCCTTGCTGGGGGGCAAGTCCCCCCTCCCTGGCCGCCACCCCCCCCTCTAGATCCCATCTAGAGGGGCCGGCCCCCCTTGCCCCTTCCCCTATAAATAGAGGGGTGAGGGGAGGGCTGAACACCCAAGCCAAGGCGCAGCCCCTCCCCTCCCCAACACCTCTCCTCCTCCGTTGTGTGCTTGGCGAAGCCCTGTCGGAGTACTGCCTCTCCACCATCATCATGCCGTCGTGCTGCTGCTGGAGCCTTCTTCCTCAACCTCTCCTCCCCCCTTGCTGGATCAAGAAGGAGGGGACGTCGCCCGTACCGTACATGTGTTGAACGCGGAGGTGCTGTCCGTTCAGCACTTGGTCATCGGTGATCTGAATCACGGCGAGTACGACTCCATCATCACCGTTCCCTCAAACGCTTCCGTACGCGATCTACAAGTGGTATGTAGATGCAAACTCACTCCCTTGACTCGTTGCTTGGATGAACTCATAGATGGATCTTGGTGAAACCGTAGGAAAAATTTTAATTTTCTGCAATGTTACCCAACAAGCAGAATCCACGGTTTTGCCAGCCACCGAGCTTCATACCAAGCTTGACGCTGAGATGAGGTTGAAAGAGCTACTTCGTGAAGAAGAATTGAAGTGGCCGCTACGAGCCATGGTTCGCAGAGTGGTCTAGGGGTCGCGAACACTCAATTCTTCCACTTGATTGCCAATGGCAAACATAGGAAGAAGAGAATCTTCCAGCTAGAACAAGATGAGGGTACAATTATCGATCAGGATAACCTGAAGCTTTACATTATGGAGTATTACAAACGATTGTTTGGACCACCAGAGGACAACTGTGTGTTGCTGGATGAGTCTAGGATCCAAGATGTACCTCAACTTACTGCTGTGGAGAATGACATCTTAACCGCCCCTTTCTCGGAAAAAGAGGTTTTCGAGGCCATTTCCAAGATGGAAAATAATAAGGCACCTGGGCCGGATGGTTTCCCGGCTGAGTTTTATAAGAAGTGATGGCATATTATTAAAGGGGACCTGTTGCCGATGTTCCATGATTTGTTCTCGGGACATTTGCAGCTTTTCCAACTTAATTTTGGAACAATAACCCTACTCCCTAAGAAAACAGAGGCCGTGAGAATAGAGCAATTTCGGCCTATGTGTCTTCTGAATGTCAGTTTCAAAATTTTCACCAAGGTTGGGACGATTAGGCTCACTCAGATTGCGCATGCCGTAGTGCAGCCTTCTCAAACGGCTGCCGGACAGGAACATCCTAGAAGGGGTTGTGGTCCTTCATGAAATGCTCCATGAGATTCACACGAAAAAACTGGATGGGGTTATTTTCAAAGTGGATTTCGAGAAGGCATATGATAAAGTCAAATGGCCGTTCCTTCAATAGGCTTTGCGCATGAAGGGTTTTGATGAAGCTTGGCGACACCAGGTGGAAGCATTCACGCAAAAAGGGAGTGTTGGAATTAAAGTGAATGACGACATAGGTCATTATTTCCAAACACACAAGGGTCTGAGGCAGGGCAATCCTATGTCTCCAATTTTGTTCAATATTGTGGTTGATATGTTGGCGATACTGATTGGGAGGGCAAAGGAGGCCGGTCAGGTGGGTGGCTTGGTGCCTCATCTGGTAGATTGTGGTTTGTCCATTCTGCAATACGCTGATGATACAATCATTTTTATGGAACACGACTTGGCAAAAGCCAGAAACATGAAGTTAGTGTTATGCTTATTTGAACAATTGTCGGGGCTGAAGATTAATTTCCATAAAAGCGAGTTGTTCTGCTTTGGTAGAGCCAAAGACGAACAAGAGGCTTATAGAAAATTGTTTGGTTGTGAAGTTGGGGCTTTACCTTTCACGTATCTCGGTATTCCCATTCACCATCGTAAGCTAACAAACAGCGAGTGGAAGTGTATCGAGGATCGGTTTGAGAAGAAACTGAGTTGCTGGAAAGGAAAACTCATGTCTTATGGAGGCCGGTTGATTCTTATTAACTCGGTGCTCACGAGTTTACCTATGTTCCTCTTATCCTTCTTTGAGGTCCCAGTTGGAGTTAGGAAAAGGCTGGACTTCTATCGATCCCGATTCTTTTGGCAAAGTGATGAGCTTAAGAGAAAATACAGACTGGCCAAATGGGATATTATCTGTCGACCAAAGGACCAGGGGGACTTGGTATTGAAAATCTTGAAGTTAAGAACAGATGCCTGCTTAGTAAGTGGCTGTTTAAGTTATCTTCTGAGACAGAGGTAACATGGGCGCAGATTTTACGTAGTAAATATCTGCAGTCCAAGACCCTATCCCAGGTCACTCTGCGACCAACTGATTCGCCGTTCTGGAAGGGGCTCATGAGAATCAAAGCTACCTTCTTTAACAGAACGAGGTGTATTGTCGGTAATGGCAGCAACACTCGATTCTGGGAGGATACGTGGCTTGGTGACACGCCTTTGGCGACCCAGTATCCGTCCCTTTATCGTATTGTTCAGCGTCGTGAGGCTCTTGTTGCCACGGTTTTGCAGTCCATTCCACTCAACATTCAGTTTAGGAGGGTGCTCGTGGGTGATCGATGGGAAGCATGGCTTCACCTAGTCCGTAGACTGATGGAGGTTCAGTTAACTCCTCAGCCCGATAAGTTGTGTTGGAATCTTACTAGATCTGGGGAGTTCACGGTTAAATTGATGTATATCGATGGCATTAACACTAGTGTGATTCCTAGTTCCAAAGATGTTTGGAAAGTTAAGGTCCCTTTGAAGATTAAAGTGTTTATGTGGTTTGTGCATAAACAAGTAATCTTAACAAAGGACAATATAGTTAAGCGCAACTGGACAGGTTCTACTAGGTGTAGTTTCTGTGATCGTGACGAGTCTATCAAGCATCTCTTTTTTGACTGTCCGTTGGCACAAGGGTTGTGGCGCTCTGTGCAAATTGCCTTTAACATTACTCCTCCGACTTCGGTCAACACGTTATTCGGGGCATGGCTTACTGGGATAGAGTCCGAAATAGCTAGACACATTCGTGTAGGAGTATGTGCGTTGTTATGGGCAATTTGGAATTGCAGAAATGATTTGGCTTTTAACAGAAAAACAACTATTCATTTTTTTGCAGGTTGTATTCCGGGCTACAGCTCTGATCCGTATGTGGTCCTTACTCACTCCGACGGAGGCCAGGGAGTGTTTGGTTACTGGATCTGTCCAGTGGGAGATGGTAGCGTAGGATATCTTCAACTGGTTTGGATGGCGGTCATGTAATAGGATAGGCAATTAGTTTACCTATCTTCTATTTTGCCTGCCGGTTGTGGCTTATTGGGCGTTTTGTTTTGGCTTTGAGGCTCTATGTGAGCTAGCCTTTGCTTTTGTTTGCATACTTTGAGACCTTGTTGAACCATATTTACTCTCTAATAAATGTGGCCGTATGCATCGTGCTGATGCAGAGGCTGGGGAGTCTCCCCTTTTCGAAAAAAAAGGCAATTCATCAATCAGTTCATTGTGATTTCTGTAACTTTGTTTCTGTTAACAAGGAACTGATCATCTATAATTGTTATAAAGTTTCTGAAGATACCTCCAGTTAAGCAACACTCTTCCCCTAACTCTTCCTTTAATCTGTTATGTCATGTTTATTGTTGTAGATAAGGTGAGCTGTGCTGTGTGTAAGTAGTGCAATATATTTCCAGCTGCCTACCAGGGAGATCGCTCAGCTGCACTGCATCCCTTGCACCAAGGCATGGTACTACTACATGGGAGATCCTTCCAAGGCCTGCAAACTTTTACTATGGAACAAAGTTTCTTACCATTCTGACATATAGCTCATCTAACCAATACTACATTTCAGGCATTTGAGGTGCATGATGTAGGGCAAGTCAAGACGGCAATCATCAGTTTTAATATAAAAGAAGGGGAGAGGCTACAGTACATGGTCCCTCTGAAATGTGTGATTCGGTGCCTTCCGGTCCCACGTAAAAGAGTCTTCAATCGTACTCCCTCCGTCCGGAAATACTTGTCCTACAAATGAATAAAATGGATGTATCTATTACTAAAATAAGTCTAGATACATCCATTTCTAGGACAAGTATTTCCGGACGGAGGAAGTATACAACAATTTTTTGTCAAGACACCCATAACCATGAGGGACCTTGACATGTACCATTCTTGTTGGAGCGACATGCGCTATGACATTCCAGTTTTGAGGAATACGAACCGTCCACATGTAAAACTTTGGCTCCTAAGGCGGGAGCTTTTCATCAATTACGTTGTAGTGCCTTAGTGCATTCCTTGCGATGAACACCATATATCAGCTAGTTACTAAAATTAGTGTTTATGATAGAATGTCTAGTTATTTAACTTGATATAGTAAAAGAAAAACCAGACCAGCAGGGGAGGATCCCTGTGAATATTTATTAATAAAAACTAAGGTATAATGTGTGAGAACTCAGGTTCAAACCCAGGCCGGCCAGGAGGCTCCACTGCGATGTAACCATTGGGCTAAGCGCCCATCAACAGAGATAGTAGATTAGTGTGTAAGTTGATGTTCATTTTGTTGTTATGCTTGCTCTTGTTTAGTATGGAACTTCAATATGGTGTCTCTTGTTTTCTATGAACAAAATCTTCAAGTGGAGATATGTGATTTAGTTCATGTCTAGTGGGTGGTGCTTTAACTATATTAACTATAAACCAAAGGATGTGAATCATCTAAATGTGAATGAAATTCAATACTGACATAAAAAATACATTTTCTTTCATTCTTCGTGATCTTTGTAACAATAAACTTTGTGTTGGATCGGTGCATCACATTGGTGTAGATTTTAAAATTCATCATTTGTTAAAGGATCCCTAAAAGTTATCATAGCCGCTGACATATGAGTGGAAAAGCTCTTGCAACCACCGACCTACGAGAGAACCAAGCTCATAACTAAGAGATCATTGGTTGTTGGCCTAACAACGAACAAAAAGAACTCAAATCGCTGGTAACCACACAAACCTTTTATAGAGGCTTCCCTAAGCCAAACATGAATAGCTTATTCCTTGTTTCTACTTCTTTGTCTTGTTATTATCCAATCCCATTTTATGCATTATATGTTGTGTTTCTGCACAATAAGAATTTGATTTTGATAGACATAAGGATGGAAGGCACCAGGAATTATCAATAGAAAACCAGAGTGATAACATGTGCGAGCTTGTTCAAACAGCCACCATGCCTCTCCATCCTATTTAGTTGTTTCAATTGTTTTTCCTCCATTGTCCATGGTGCATCACTGCTTCGGCCATCCTGCATGCCACGCTCTCATTTTATCTTGGGGTACTAGGGCAACGATAATTTCTTTCTTGTATGCGATATTTCGGACAAAAAAGCCATCCAGTTCGTCCAGAAATGTCCAATAGAAGCAACACAGACATTTCTGAAATGCACATCATGGAGACAATACGGTAAATCTAGTAGGTTTGAGTCATTCGTCATCTTGAGAGTCATGATCAATTTAAAGATTTAAATATATGTAGGAATTGACCTGATCAATTTTTTTGCCCCACTCAAGAAGACTCTGTTCGCCCCTTAGGAACCATTGACGATGGTAGCCTGTTGTACGCAAGACGAGTGTAATTATATGGATAGCTCATTTAAGTGATCGTCTGATTATTTGCAAGAAAAGGTGCTCCCTGATTGTATGCCACACGTATGTTGACAATTTTGCATAAGAAATGAAGTGCAAAACCAAATGTTGCGAAGGATATGACCGACCTACAAAATTAAACAGCTCACTCAGAGACAATCTCTACTATTAAAAGGGAGTTGGTGCTTATACGACATACGTCATCAATTTTGTTTCCGCCTCGTCCCCTCTTCACCCCTCTTCTTGGTTTGGAATAATCTAAAACAAATTACTTTCGTTGGAAACCATGTTCTGCTTTAATTTAATCAAATCAAAAAAAATCTTAGCAAAACCTCAACTAAATCAAGCTTTCCTTGCTTTTTCCCAATCAAATCTAATCTAATCAAACCTTCTAAAAAGCTGGTTTACCTTCTAAAAAAGCTAGTTTACCGCTCACTCTGTTTTGACTACACATAATTTCACAGCATTTTATCTCCCTGTAGAGTTCATGATAACGCATGACTGGCATATCAACATGACTTGTGATATCTGAGACATTTTTTCTCGTCCGTGCCTTCGTGCGGCTTGTCGCATTTTCTTTTCCGGCTTGGTGATTAGCTCTAGTTCATGACAAATTATTTTGCTGTGTGCACCGCATAAGGATTTTGCTTGATGGTATGTCTGTCATCCATCCATTTTTACAAGAATAAAAGTAGAGACTGTTCATCAGGCAGAGAGACCGGTGCCCTCAACCATCGAGGGCGGCGACGCTGCGGGCGACTGCGGAAATGCACGGCCGATGTTCGAATACTGGAGTGGGAGCCTCGGAGCGCGGTGGAGCCGCCGCTGGTCGCCGCGCGTCCGCCGTCCGACCGCGACAGATGATCCGGCGCTTTGGTCACCGGGCTGCCCGCCAGCCGTTCGACGAAATGCCGGAGCCATGCACGGCGGGGCCACGGCAGCGCCGCCACGCGGGAACAAGCAAACAGCGGCGCCGAGCGAGACATTGAACGAGCGTGGATGAGCGGCTCCAGGCTGGCTAGCCGGTGCAGGGGCGCAAGCACGCGCGGTGGCTCGCCGGTGAGCATTAGCATCCACATAATCTATTCTTCTACTAGCTCGTTTCAAAAGAACAATTTGTTATTCTATTCTAACGCTAACTGCCCTTGAGGAAAGACAGCACTGCCGGTGACGAAAAAGATGGGGAATTTCAGGTGCAGGTATACTAGTACTACATTCTTGTGCATCTCTAAGGTTGAATTAAGTTGTGTACTTGTTTCTGTTCAGTGTGAACTTTTTTCCTGCATGGTAGCAGCCCAGATGGAGGAAGTTCTTGGCTCATGTTGGGCCTGGAGCTCTTGTGGCCATTGGCTTCCTGGATCCTAGCAACTGTAAGATCCTTTCTTTTTGTTGCTCAGAGCTGCGTACCGTTTAGATACACTCTTTCACAAAAAGGAGAACAACTGTCAAGGTGGTAAAGCTTGTTTCTGATTTATGATTTGACAGTGGAAACTGACATGCAAGCTGGAGCTGACTGCAAGTATGAGGTAGTATAGTTGCCGCCTTCTTGCGTCTGATGGGCACTACTGCAGTACTGCTACCAACTAAATGAGTTTTTTTGGGGGTATCCGGGAAAGGAAACATATATTTTGCAGCAGATTAGCTTTGGAACTTTAGTTAAGTTTTAAGGAAGCAATAAGAATGCTCTTAAATTTTGCATCATGCGCCTTTTCGAAAAGACAGTTCATACAAATTTGGATGAGAGTATCACTTATGGCAGTTCGCTTAGTAATTGTAACCTGAGCCAGGGTCCAATTTTTTCAAATCCTTGGTGAACACACTCGATTATAAACCCTGTTTTCAATGCTTAATTGATTATTGCATATGTAGATCGCAACATTTCAAACACTTTTCCCCACACTATCAATTGATCAACATAGAACGACATGATGTCTTATTTTGTAGAAGTTTATTTACATATAGGGACGATTATATGCTATAACATTACTGATAGAAGAAATTGAGAGAAGTCTAGTCCACACCGAATAAATGGTATTAACTAATTTGATTTATTAGTTAAAAACATGACAGATGTGATCAAGACAAATAATTATTTTATACCAATATAGAGTGAAAAGATCTGTCAGAAAATGAAAGAACACACTCTACCAGTCATTTCTGTTTTGCTCCTTTTGTTCTGCGTATTCAGCATTCTTTCTTTACCAATCTGATTTTATTTTAAATTTACCACGATCAGCTTCTGTGGGTCATCTTAGTTGGGATGATCTTTGCGCTCTTTATACAAACATTATCCGCCAACCTTGGAGTGAAAACAGGTGCCTTTCACTGAACTATCTGTCTTGGTTTCTGCGCATCAAATCCGAATTTATCTCTCAATCCTGTACAGGGAAACACCTTGCCGAACTCTGCAGGGAAGGGTATCCCCCCTTCGTCAATATTCGCTTATGGATCATTGCAGAGCTTGCAGTAATTTCTGATGATATCCCTGAAGGTTGATTAGTACACCTTATTTGTTACTTCCATTTTATATTTCTTTTCTTTGCTGAGTTTTACGTTTGAGTAACATATACTGTATCTACTTCAGTGTTGGGTACCGCCTTTGCATTCAACATATTGTTCAAAATTCCTGTGTGGGCTGGAGTTATCCTCACGGTGTTCAGCACCGTCTTGCTTCTTGGGGTGCAGAGATTTGGTGTACGCAAACACAAACCTCTCCTTAGAAATTTTCAGCTATGTATTTTTTTTGAAAAGGGAAAAAAAAGCTATTGATGATTTAACCTTACCATGTATCTTCATGTGTATCACCAGGCCCGGAAACTGGAGTTCATCATAGCAGCGTTCATGTTCACCATGGCAGGCTGCTTCTTCGGAGAATTGAGCTACGTTAGTCCATCTGCTAGAGAGGTGACCAAAGGCATGTTTGTCCCCTCTCTGCGAGGGAAAGGTGCTGCTGCCAATGCGATCGCGCTCTTTGGCGCTATCATCACACCGTGAGGAACTTATTTAGTCATCAGGGCTTGTTCACCATCCCTGTTGTTCACTATGGTTATCGTGTGTCGATCCATATGGATGCAAAGTTCATAACGAGCCTTTCTGTGACATTCATGCAGGTACAACTTGTTCTTGCACTCTGCCCTGGTCCTCTCATGGAAGACCCCACGGTCAAACAAAAGCATCCGAGTAGGTTGCACATAGGATAGGAAAGAGCGGTCTAAGGACTAGATGCAGTTCGTTGCTGAGTGGCTAAATGGCTCACTGTTATATGTTTTGGACAGGCGGCCTGCAGATACTTCCTCATAGAGTGCGGCCTTGCTTTCGTCGTGGCGTTCCTCGTTGCTGGATCTATTTGCAGTGCTAATAATCTCTCTCCGGCCGATGCTGGCGCGTGTGGCGATCTTACTCCTCAATCTGCACCTCTGCTGCTCAGAGTATGCCATGCTTGAGCCGATGGAATGATCGTTCCAGTTTCAAAAGCATCTTCAGTACCTTATGTTGTGTAATGCGAAAGGAAGTAGCCGTCGGACATCTGATGTTAGAGTTCTATATTAAAGCCTTGTTTAGTTATCTTTTTTGTACCTTTTAGAATGTTTTGGGGAGATCAAGCTCTGTTGTGTATGTGGTTGCGCTGCTAGCTTCTGGGCAAAGCACCACAATTAGTTGCACATTCGCTGGGCAGGTCATCATGCAGGTAACCATTCCTATTCCAGGTGTTATCCAGTTTATTTATGCAAACTATTCAGAGGCATTCTTAAGCATTATCTATGCCAGTGAGTATAGACATCTTCCCTTACAATTATGGGCTATGTTACAGGGGTTTCTGGACATGAAGATGAAGAACTGGGTTAGGAACCTCATCACCCGGGTCATCGCCATTGCTCCAAGCCTTATAGTCTCCATTGTGAGCAGTCCGTCAGGCGCTGGCAAGCTAATCATCCTTTCCTCGTTACTCCTCCGTGACCTCTTCCAGTTCCACCATAGTTAAAAAAATGGTCACTGCAATGGCTGATTAGTTAATCTGCACTTACTACCCAAAGAAATAATAATCTCCAGGCTGACTGATGAGCTTGTGGTTCCTGATTTTTCTTCTTCTCTGATGCAGATGATTCTTTCGTTTGAGATGCTGTTCGCTCTCATCCCTCTCCTCAAGTTCTGCAACAGCAACAAGAAAGTAGGACCCCTCAAGGAGTCCATCTATGTAAGCCTCCAAACAATTTCCGCACAAGAAACACAAAATTACACAACCAACATTCACAAAAGTAACCGTTTATAACACAAAATTACACATAGAAAAAATTGAATGTTACATATTGCAACTTTAGAGACCAGAATTGCGAACACGCATATGATGATCAATGCATGGGTGCAGACGGTGATCATCGCGTGGGCCCTCAGTGTGGCACTCATCATTGTCAACACCTACTTCCTGGTATGGACCTACATAGACTGGCTGGCACATAACCACCTCCCAAGGTACACCAACGTGCTGGTCTCTGTGGTCATCTTTGCGCTCATGGCTGCCTACCTCGTCATCGTTGTGTACCTGACGTTTAGGAAAGACATGGTGGTGACTTACGTACCAGTGGCAGAGAGGGTGCAGGGCCAGGCGGAGGCTGGTAGGGCACCGGTGTTGGCGTCCGGTGCAGACGGGGACCAGCCAGCGCTGTACAGGAAAGACCTAGCCGATGCCTCAATGTAGCTAGTATACCATGATGGATGAGAGTGTGCTCAATGGTGTCCTTTGCTTATGTGCTACGGTTATACTTCCCTCAAGCATGCTGTGCATCCTATACATGTTCAGTGCATACAAGTGTATTACTATTGTGGTTGGTTCATTGGTTGCATTTGTTGAAACATCCAGATGTGTGGTGGCCTGTATTTGTGAAGACATGCTGAAGTGAGAGTTTTTTTGGTAGGCTATATGTGTTACATTTATGAGGTATTATGAAAATGAATTTTGCACACAATTCTAGCAAGATTTTAGTATAAATTAATTATGTGTCGTAAATATTTTAAACATCTGAACATGGAAACATATTGCGCCAAATGAGAAATGCTAGCACCAATTGTTCCCATGATGCTGCAGTTGCCTGGTTCGGGAGTCGGACCTAGGGTATTCACCGGGCTTCAAGGTGGGATGAAAACCCCAATGGCACTTCCAAGGATACTGCCCGCAATTTTCATCGTCACCGGAGACATCTATGGCCATAGGTTTAAACTAATCCACAATATGGGTCTGTCGTCCTCCCCTACCATCAACTCTCTGCCACGACAACCATGAAGAATGGAAGCACCAGCGAGGGCCTTCCAAAAAAAGGCAAGCGCCGACACTTCAACCACCACTTGGAGCCGTTGTCATGGCGTCCTTGCGATTGTCATTGTCGACCAACCACGACAATCTAAGAAGCACAAGATCCCCCTCGTGCCGTCCACCATGAGGCTGATGGCTGTAGCCTGCACATTCTCTGGCAGTGGTGGAGGTGCTTCTTTGTTGTTCTCATCGTCGGGGAGGGCGTGGATGCGGCTAAGTTTGCTGGAGAAGGTGGATGTTCCCTCATGAGAATCTATCTTTGTCAAGAATTTCTCCTACTTAAAAAGATGTAGTGTTGTGTCGTACACTCTTACTTCATTCTGTTGAAGTGTATATGTGAATTGCCTAGCCATTTTCATTAGTTCGAATTTTGGTTGTGTTGGCTAGTGCACGAAGCTTAACATGGTATCAGGGTCTAAAGTCTTCAGTTTAAGTCCTTGCTTTCGCAATTTCTCTAAAAATTGTTGCTCCTCCCTCTGTGTCCATGTAGAGGTCTCTTGAGCCATACCTCTGAGTCGATTCACGTATTGACTTCCCGTGTCACACCTGAGACAGGGTGTTGAAGTTTATATATAGATTATGTAGTCTTTTTCATCAGTTCGGACTTTTGGTTGCGTGTGCTAGTGCATGAAGCTTAACCTTAGATATGCCCTCTCTCCCTCCTCTCTGTTTTGATTTCTTTTCCGTCTCCCATCTTTGATTTGTTTTCATCGATATCGATTTTCTCTGAAAACCACCTCAACTACCCCACCTCTTACTGACATATCAAATAAAATCATGTTTTCTTCGATAAGTCAATAAGTGTTTACCAAATAAATCTTTTTTTACACAATCACATTAATATGGGCATGTAGACCATTGGCTAACCTATTAAAATATTTATTCCCCTCTTACAGCACATGGGCAAGTTTATTTTCTAATTGGTTAGAACATTAATGTAGGATTTTTAAACAATATAGGTAAGCAGGTCCAGACTTCACATCCAACTATGGTAATTTCAAGAATGAAGTGCATTGTAGGTCTCTAAACTATTTCAGGGGTGTCATGTAGGTTCTCAAACTATGAAAATCAGCATTCAGGTCCTTGAAGTGTAGTAAGTGTGTCATTCTGGTCCAAAATCTGTCCGACTCCGCCTTACCGGCCAGCTGGAGCCGTTGACCCGTGGCACGGCAGACAGGGGATCCCGCAAGGTAATGGTCGGTGACAGAAATATGCAAATAAATTCAAATAAATATAGGGAATGATAAAATGCACTTCACTCCAAATAAATTAAAATTCGTGGTTTCCAAAAATGTTTGCAAATATGAAAAAAAAAGTTCATAACTTAAAAAAATGTTAGCGGAAGACAAATTTGAACATGTGTTCATGAACCACAAATTAATGAACATTAAAAGTCGCGAAAGATAAATTTGGAAATTTTAGCGCTATTTTTAAAGTCGTGAACATTTTTCACTATTTTGAGCGCATGACCCGCTTGACGCGGCCCTGCGAGGCCTTGCGGCGCCGATTCCAGAAGACGCCGAGACCGAGACGCTGGAGGCACTCCGCCTTCAGCTCGTTGAGGGCGCGAAGAAGCTGGCAAGCATGAGGCGCTTGTCAGAAGCTTACCAACGCGAGATGGATCGCGCCGTAGGCGGCTCGCCGGCTCCGACTGGGCCTAGCCGCCTAGGCGCGGTCCGACAGCGCGGCGCGGCAATCGCCAACCTCTTCGGGGCTGATCGCCTTGTGTACGCCACGCCCGCAGAGAATATCCGTGCCGCCCAGGCGGCGGCAGACGAGCTCGACAACTTCGAAGGCGAAGAGCGCCGCATAATGACGGAGCGAGTTCAGCAGCTCCTCGACGCGGCCGCCGCGCAGAATGGTGCCGGCTGTCGCAGCGCCAAAACGACGACCCACCGCCTCGCTGAGACCAAGGCGCGACATCTCGGACGCCGACTGGCGGGGCCCATGGGAAGAAGGACAAGGAGCCGGCTGTCAGCCACAGTCGGACTCACATCACCATCGAGCGCGACCAAGACGGCCGTCCCAGGGCGGTGGAACGGCGGGACGACTACCAGCCTCCCCCTCCTCGCGGAGAAAGGCGAGTCTCCCCGCCGCCCGTGGAACATCCGACTCTCGGCGACCGCCTTGGCCGTCGAGAGGGAGTCGGAGAGAACGATGCCCACCACCGGATCGACCGACTCCACCGATCCCTGGCGCTGGAAGAAGAAGACGAGTTGGGTCCTCCCTGCTTTGGACCCCGCATCCGAGACGAGCCCTTCCCTAAAGGGTTCACGCTCCCTCGAGTCACGCCCAAATATACCGGCACAGTGAAGCCGGAAGATTAGCTGATCGACTACTCCACGGCTGTCAACATAGCGAACGGCAACAAGCGTGTTGCCGTAAGATACGTCCCGCTCATGCTCCAGGGCTCAGCCCGGACGTGGTTAAACAGTCTGAAGCCTCGCAGCATCAACAGTTGGGTCGACTTCACTGAGGCTTTCGTCCGCAACTTCACAAGCACGTACAAGCGGCCTCCCAAGCCACGCCAACTCTCCTTGTGCGTGCAAGGCCCTGACGAGTCTACTCGCGACTACCTCACGCGCTGGGGCGAACTCCGGAACTCCTGCGAGGGCGTGCACGAGGTGCAGGCCATCGAGTACTTTACTGCCGGGTGCAGAGAAGGCACCCTCCTCAAGCACAAGCTCCTCTGCGACGAGCCGGAGACCCTTGACGAGCTGCTGATCACGGCGGACAAGTACGCCATGGCCGACTCCTCCATGAAGGCGGAGATCCGGGTCAGCACAACTGGCAAAGTCGCCCCTCGGGCTCCAAGAACTCTGGCTGGAGACACCAGTCGGCGGCAACAACAGAATGACTAGAAGCGCAAAGCCCCGCTGCCGGCCTCCCACAGTCGGCAAGTGGCGACAACAGAGGACCAGCAATTGGAGGGACCGCCTCCGGCGAAGCGGCAGAAGGGCGGCAAGTCCAACTGGCTGCCGGCTTTCTCCTACGAGCAGACTCTGGATGGTCCCTGCAAGTTCCACAGCAGCGCGAAGCCGTCCAACCATACCACCAGGAAATGCCACTGGCTGACCAGAATCGCCAAGGGGGACGGCTTGCCCCCTCCCCCTCCTGCTGGGCCGCCTCCTCCGCAGCCGCCCCAGCAGCCGGCCGTCAGGCCAGTCGGCGCGATACAAGACAAGTTCCCAGAAGAGCACGGAGCCTATATGGTGTTCACCAGTGTAGCGGATGACCGGCACAGCAGGCACCAACAGCAGCAAGAAGTAAATGCGGTTGCCTCAAGTACTCCAGAGTTCATGCATTGGTCCGAAAAGCCTATCAGTTGGAGCAGAGCTGATCACCCAGAGGTGATGCCGAGTCCAGGCTCCTACGCCTTGGTCTTAGGCACCACACTTGCCACGGATAGGCGGGCCGCTCGCTTCTCGCGAGTACTGATAGACGGAGACAGCAGTATCAACATCCTGTACAAGGATACGATGGAGAAACTAGGAATCAAGCGAAGACAGCTTCAGAGCAGCCGGACTGTGTTTCACGGAATCGTCCCCAGCCTTTCCTGCTCGCCAATCGGCAAGATCCTCATAGATGTCCTCTTCGGAGACAAGGATCATTTCCGCCGAGAGCCAATTTGGTTTGAGGTGGTGGACCTTGAAAGCCCATATCACGCATTGCTTGGCCGACCCGCCTTGGCCAAGTTCATGGCGGTACCCCACTACGCCTACCTCAAGATGAAGATGCCGAGTTCCAAGGGAATCCTAACCGTGTTCGGCGACTACAGGAAGTCGTCCGCTTGCGCGGCCGAAAGCAGTCGGCTGGCCGAGTCCTTGGTGATCGCGGCTGAGAAACGGCTTCTTGATCGGGTCGTGGCAATGGCCGGCAAGCAGCCCGAGTTATCGCTCGACCCCAAGGAGTCGGAAGCAGAAGGATCATTCAAGCCGGCCAAAGAAACAAAGAAGATACCGTTGGACCTAGAGCACCCGGAGAGGTACGCTGTCATGGGCACTGGCCTTGACAGCAAATAGGAAGGCGAGCTCGTCGATTTCCTCCGTGAGAATCACGACATCTTCGCATGGTCCCCCAAGGACATGCCTGGTGTCCCGACGGAATTCGCCGAGCACAAGTTACACGTCCGATCTGATATGAAGCCCGTCAGGCAGCCCTTGCGCCGCCTGTCAGAAGAAAAAAGAAGAGTTGTTGAAGAAGAAATAGCCCGGCTACTGGCGGCCGGCTTCATCATGGAAGTGTTTTTTCCAGAGTGGCTGGCAAACCCGGTACTGGTGCTAAAGAAGAACAAGCAGTGGCGGATGTGCATTGATTATACGAGCCTCAACAAAGCTTGCCCCAAGGACCCATTTGCCCTGCCGAGAATCGATCAGGTGATAGACTCCACAGCCGGATGCGGGCTGTTGAGTTTCCTAGATGCATATTTAGGATACCACCAGATCAAGCTGAACCCGGCTGACAGACTGAAGACCGCCTTCATCACGCCGTTTGGAGCCTTCTGCTACCTAACCATGACGTTCGGCTTAAGAAACGCCGGCGCCACCTTTCAGCGTTGCATGCAGAAGTGCCTCCTGAAGCAACTCAGCAGAAACGCCCACGTCTATGGATGATATAGTGGTGAAGAGGGAGAAGCGTGGAACCTTGCTGGAGGACCTCAAGGAAACCTTTGAGAATCTGCGTCGATTCCAAATCAAGCTCAACCCAGAGAAGTGCATTTTTGGAGTACCAGCCGGCCAGCTCCTCGGTTTCCTGGTCTCCGAACGCGGCATAGAGTGCAATCCTGTGAAGATCAAGGCCATCGAGAGGATGGAAGCACCCAGACGACTGTTAGATGTGCAGAAGTTCACCGGCTGTTTGGCATCCATCAGCCGATTCATCAGTCGGCTGGGCGAGAAGGCTCTCCCCTTATATCAGCTCATGAAGAAGATGACCTTCTTTGAGTGGACTCCCAAGGCGGACGAGGCTTTTCTCCAACTGAATAATATGTTGACTACTCCCCCTGTGCTGTCGGCTCCGACTCCCAAAGAGCCCATGCTCCTATACATTGCCGCCACCAGCCGAGTAGTCAGCACGGTCATTGTAGTCGAGCGCAAGGAGGAAGGCAAGGTGCTACCTATCCAGAGACCGGTATATTACCTGAGTGAAGTACTGTCGACCTCCAAGCAGAACTACCCCCATTACCAGAAGATGTGCTACGGCGTGCATTTTTCCGCCAAGAAATTGAAGCCTTACTTCCAGGAGCATCCAATCACTGTGGTCTGCATGGCTCCACTGGCCGAGATCATCGGAAGCCGAGATGCTTCTGGCCGAGTGGCCAAATGGGCCATCGACCTGGCCCCCTACACCATCTACTACGAGCCCCGCACCACCATCAAGTCGCAAGCGCTGGCCGACTTCCTCGTCGACTCGGCCGAGACCCAGTATCTGCCGACAGCGCCCGACTCCACCCATTGGCGGATGCACTTTGACGGCTCCAAGATGCGCACCGGCTTGGGAGCCGGCGTCGTCCTCACTTCCCTCAAGGGCGACAAGCTCAGATATGCGCTGCAGATCCACTTCGCCGCCTCCAACAACGTGGCCGAGTACGAGGCACTCATCCACGGGCTCCAGCTTGCCAAAGAACTCAGCATTCGCCGGATTCTGTGTTATGGCGACTCTGACTTGGTAGTCCAACAATCATCTGGTGATTGGGATGCCAAGGACGCAAATATGGCAAGCTACCGTTTCCTCGTCCAGCAGCTCAGCGGATACTTCGAGGGGTGCGAGTTCCTCCACGTGCTAAGGAACGACAACGACCAAGCAGACGCCTTGGCACGAATCGGCTCCACCCGCTAGGCAATACCATCTGGTGTCGCCCTCCGGCGCCTCCTCAAGCCTTCTATCAAGCCTTCACCAGAATCAGACTCAATCTTTGTACCGGCTCCGCCTGAGGAAGACGGATCCGACTCCAAGAAGCACACAGTCGAAGCCGGCCCGGGGACTTCAGAACCCGGCCCGGGGACTGCGGTGGCCAAATCAAAGACTCCAGAACTCAGCCCGGAGACTGCCCCAGTCGGCCCCGGGACCTTGTCAAACCAGCAAGCGGCTGCTGACTCCAACCCGCCGCCTCCCAGCCCGGCCGCCCTTATCCAAGTCGCACTAGTGGCAGTTGAAGAAATAGCAGCACCTTCATGGGCCCAGCCCATCCTCGGATTCTTAGTAAACAGAGAGCTGCCAACTGATGAAATCTTGGCCCGGCAAGTGCAACGCCGTGCAGCAGCCTACACCATAGTCAACAGAGAGCTGGTCAGGTGCAGCGTTACCGGCGTCTTCCAACGCTGCATCGAAGCAGAACAAGGCCAGGCAATCCTCAGAGACATCCATGAAGGCGAGTGCGGTCACCACGCGGCCTCCAGCGCACTCGTCGCCAAAGCCTTCCGGCATGGTTTCTTCTGGCCAATCGCCCTGGAAGAGGCCAAAGAGTTAGTCCAAAAGTGCAAGGGGTGCCAGATTTTCCGTTCCAAGCCACTTCAGCCAGCTTCCGCACTCAAGACTATCCCCATCGCCTGGCCCTTTGCAGTTTGGGGTCTGGACATGGTAGGACCATTCAAGATGGCACGAGGTGGCTTGACTCACCTGCTTGTCGCAGTGGACAAGTTCACCAAGTGGGTGGAGGTGAAACCCATCAAGAAGTTGAATGGTCCGACTGCAGTGACCTTCATCGCTGACATCACAATTCGGTATGGCATCCCACACAGCATCATCACCGACAATGGCACGAATTTTGCCAAAGGCGCCTTGGCCTGTTTCTGTGCGACACAGGGCATCCGACTGGACTTAGCGTCCGTTGCCCATCCGCAGTCAAACGGCCTGGTGGAGCGAGCGAACGACCTCGTCTTATCCGGCATCAAGCCTCGACTCGTTGTCCCGCTGGAGCGATCTGCCGGCTGTTGGCTTGAGGAGCTGCCAGCCGTCCTCTGGAGTCTGCGCACGACTCCAAACAAGTCAACCGGCTTCACACCCTTCTTCCTCGTCTATGGTGCCGAAGCCGTCATCCCAATGGACATAGAGTTCGACTCCCCACGAGTCACCATGTACACCAAGGAAGAAGCAGAAGAAGCACGTCAAGACGGCGTCGATCTGCTGGAAGAGGGCCGGCTATTGGCACTCAGCCGGTCCGGCATCTACCAGCAGAGTCTGCGTCGATACTACAACAGGAAGGTCAGTCCAAGATCTTTCCAAGAAGGCGACCTTGTGCTTCGGCTGATCCAGCGAACAGCCTGCCAGCACAAGCTGTCGACACCTTGGGAAGGCCCCTTCATCATCAGCAAGGTGCTAGGAAACGACGCCTACTATCTGATCGACGCTCAGAAGCCCCGAGCGCGCAAGAGGGACGACTCCGACAAAGAGACAGAGCGCCCGTGGAATGCAAATCTTCTTCGAAGATTTTACAGTTGATGCAGTATGTATCGCACTACCCCTCTGTATTAAAGTATTAAGACTTTGGGCCCCCCGAGACGAGCTCGGGGACTGCCCCTTTTGTTATCTGTATGATAAGAATTATGTCTTCGAGAACATCACTTTCATTACAAGCCGCTTGGCACCGGGCCAGTCGGCCCGGGGACTCGCCGCCTTGCGCTATGAAGAGCTTCCCGCAGTCAGACAAGTAGTGCGCGGTGCCCAATCCGCCTCCTGGCAAAGCCGCAGCTCGTAGAGAGACTGTGAGGCGAACAAGAGTGAGGAAGAACGGGCACCCACACGAAAAATGGCTAAGGACCTAAAGCATGAACATAGCGTAAGATGGCCTCCGGCATTTCTAAAGCAGAAGGCCGACTCAGGAGTAGTCGGCTCGCCATCTTTATTAGCCTTCTATCAAGAATGGCCGACTCTTGGGTAGTCGGCTTGTCGCTTTCTTTCCGACTTGCTAGAAGAACTCTAAACGGCCAAGTACTTGCCTTCCCGAAGTAGCCGAGCACTTGACCCAGCGACAGTCCGCAGAGCGGCTGTCCGACTGGCAAGGCAGCGACTAGGGGAAGGCGGCAAAGGGAAAAGCCTAAAGAGCAGTAAGCAAGGAAAGACGGAAATCGGATAAATATTTACATAGGCCCTTGGCCGAATCTTCGAATAGAAGTTCAAGATACACCCCGCGGGTGGAATTGTTCGAATCTAACAAGTTTTTCAAAAGATTACTAAGACAGACAGGCAGTGGCGAAAAAGGCAGCCTAGGAGGCGGCATCGGGGATCGGAGGATCGGAGGAGACGGCGGTGTCAAGCGCCGGGGCAGCCGGCTGGGCGGTCTAGGCTTGATCACCTCCGGCGGCAGTCGCCTTCTCTTGACGCGGCTCGTTGCTGGAGGTGCGGTCGAGCTGAGGCTGGCCGCCTGCTCCGTCTTCTGGCACCTCCGCCTCGCCTTCGTCCTCCGCCTCGTCCTCCTCCTCAGTGCTGGAGTCGATCACCTCCGCCGAATCTTTGGCATACTCCGGGTTCATCCCGAACCACTCTGGCGGCAATTCCTCGCCGCCTTCGGCCCGCTCGGGGACGAAGACACTGGTGTCCGTGTACTCGGCGATGGCCGCTGCACGCTTGATAAGGGCGCCCTCCACGGCCTCCAGCTCGGCCTGGGCTTCTGACCGCAACGCGGCCAGACGGTCCAGGTCCAGCCCTGGATACCACGCCTTCACGAACTCCAAGGCCCGGCGCGCTCCGACCCGGGCCGAGGAGCCCTTCCAAGCCTCAAGACGGCCGGCAGCGACCTCCAGCCAGTCGGTAGTTCGGCTGGCGGTGCGCAGAGCCGGCGTGCCTGGCCACAAGGCGGCAACCTCCTGGGCACCGGCACGTTGGAGCTGGCGCAACAGCCGGTAAGCCGGACGAAGACGAGCTTCAATGCTCAGAAGCTGCTCTTCGATGGTTCGAGGGGCATTAGCGGCGATCTCCTCACCGTTTGCCCTTCGCGCCTCACGAGCAGCCTCGATGGCCAGAGGAACTGCCTGCGAATGACCAGGGAAGAAGTCTGCCAAGACAAAAAAGAAGCAAGTCAAAAAATCAGAAGTCGGCCCGACACACATTCGGAAGCCCGAAGAAAGAAAGAAACTCACCATCAACGATATCCTCGATCTCGTGGAAGCCGGAGGTCAGCATCGCCTCCCTGTCAGTCCAGGAGGAGCGCTCGCTCTTGAACTCGGCCAGGAGGGCGGTCTCCCTCCTCTCGGCCTTGTCCTGCGCCTTCTTGAGCAGCTCCTTCTGGTCGGCCAGCTGCGCCGCCAGCAGGTCACGTTCCGTGGCGAGCTTGCCACATTCCTCCTCCTTGGCACGACGGGCGGTATTGGCCTCGCCTAGCTGCTCCTGAAGAACGGCGTTGGCTCCTAAAAAACGAAAGAGGAGGCAAATAAGTCGTCAGCAAAGAAGATCGCCGGGAAGATCCGGCCCGACTGCTCAGCAGTCGGCTCGAATCTCGGGGACTACAACCCGCGGGTGCGCCAGTGCACCCCCGCGAAGAAGAAGAACTTACTCCGGCTTTCCGACAAATCGGCAGCCCGCTTGCCCAACTCCTCAACATTGCGGTTGAAGGCAGTGGCGCGGAGGTTGTGATACTCCTGCAATAAGTCATTGAAGACAAAGTTAGTGTTTGGAACTCGCCAGAGGGAGTTCCGAACCGCCTGCTCAGCAGCCGGCCCGGAACTCGGGGACTACACCCAGTGGGTGCGCTGGCGCGCCCCCACAGAGAAACACAAACAAGAATCCAAAGGGAAAGGAACTTACTCGGACGGTCGTTCGTGCGGCCAGATGCGCTCTGGTGCAGGCTTGAAGGGCGTCACCCTCGGCCCGCAGCTTCGCCTGGACTTCCAGGAGCAGTTGATTTAGCGGCCCGGTGCCGCCTCCGCGCACCCACCCGATGGGCGCGGTGCTTGTGGCCTCGGCGTCTAGAGTTGCCGAGCTGGCAGCGCCGGTCTCCCAAGGACGCGGCGCCGAGGTCGCCCTCTCAAGACGACGGCGCACTGGCGAGGCGACTTGGAGAAGCAGCCGTGCCTCGGCCTCGTCCATGACCGGCGGCTCCGACTGACCCACCGACTGTTTGCCATGCGGCCTCCCAGACGGCGGTGGAGGCGGTGGTGGCGGCACGAGGGTGTCCGAAATAGAAGCCTCGCCGCCCTCCTTCTCCACGACGGGGTTCTCAGTGCCGGCCCCTCCGGTTTGCCCCGTGAACTCCGGAGGCGGCGGCGCAGACGATAGTGGGGGGACGAGCATCGCCGATCGGTGACGCGCGGCCTCCTCGGCACGCCGTCTCGCTGCGAGGGTGGCTTCGGCGTCCTCCAGCTTCTTCCGGGCGGAGGCGGCCGCCTTGTCGGCCTCCGCCTTCTCCAGACGTTCGGCTTCCTCCTCCTCGCGCTTCTCCCGCGTGTTTCGCTCCGTCGCCTCCCGGAAGTCGGCGGCGGGGTCGGCCTGCCGAGTATTGGTGGACGTCTCCGTCGACCCCATGACGGAGGGGACGGCGACTCTCTCAAGGGAAAGAGGGGCCCTGGAGAAGATTGGAGGGAGCATAAAGGAAAACTCGGACAAGATTCGACAAAGGAAAATAAAAAAGCGTAAAGACTTACGCAAAGACTAGTGGCGGCCTTCTCACTTCCCTTCAGAAGCGGTTGGCCTTCGCGGCCGCCTCCTCCCGTCTGGTCGCGGCGGCCGCCCCCTTTATCTTCTTCAACTTGCTGCCAGGCACACTCGGCCCGGCGTGACGCCTCTTCAAACCACCCTGGCCGGCGGAGGAGCCGACCTTCGGCTGGTGGCGCGGGGCGACTTCCCCTTCGGCGTCGTCATCGGGCTAGTCGGCGAAGGTGGCCGAAGGCCTGAAGTCGCCTTCCGCTCCTTCTCCCCCGCTTTCGGCGTCGGCTTCCATCGCCGCCGCCCCCAGGTCGGGGTCGTCGATGTCGCTCTCCGCGCGGTCGGGAACATACTCGCGGGGCTGTCTCATGGCGCCGGCGGCAGGCTGCATAAGAGGATTCTAGTTCAGAAGAAGCCAACAAGAGTCAGAAGCCGGAGTCGGCTGCGGAAAAAAGACAAAACAGTAGGGAGACGCGACTTACCACTGGTGGAGGGTTGTCGCGTGAGTATGGCTCCTTGCCGAACTGCCAGTCCTCCTCGTACTCGCAGTGCGCGATGTAATTAACCATATTTGCCACCTCCTTGCGGGGCATCTCCTTGGTGCTCATCCGACTTGGGTCTCGGAGGCCGCTCATCTGACAGATCAGGTGACGCCGGCCTTGGAGCGGGAGAACTCGGCGTGCCATGAAGGCGGCCAGCAAGTCGGCCCCGACGAGTCCCTCCAACTGTATCAAGACTCGGAGTAGCGCTACGGCGGCGGCTCCGGCGAGGGTCAGCGACTTGACTCGGTGAGACCAGCTGGGGAGCCTCCCGGTTAGGGGGCGGCGTTGTAGGGCGGCAGGTTGACCCAGTCACCGTCGGAGGCGAGGTTCTTCATGTAGAAGTACGAGCGCTGCCACATCTTCACCGACTTGATCAGCGCGATGGGAGGAAAGGGGTTGTCGACCGTCGAGCGCCGCATCGCGATGAAGGCGCCGCACTGAGCCGGCACGCCAGCGATGTGCGTGCCGAGATTAGAAGAGAAGAATTCTTCCCACAACTCGATGGTGGGGAGAACGCCGAGGAAACCTTCGCACAGAGTGGCGAAGGCGGAGAGCAACACCACCGTGTTTGGAGTGAGGTGGTGCGGCTGAAGACTGTGGAACTCCAGGAACGAGCGGAAGAAGCCGCTCGCCGGCAGCCCCAGGCCGCGCATAAGGTGCGAGCGGAAGATGACCCACTCGCCCTCTTCTGGCGCCGACCGGATTTCCCCCTCCGGCGCGGCGCGGGTGCGCACGAGGTCCGCGCTGGGGAGACGGCGTGTCCGGCGGAGGAACTCGATGTGTTCTTCCTCTACCTCCGAGCCGTCCCATACGCCGGAGCGCACGGCAGGGGCCGTGGCGGAGGAAGAGCTCATCGCCGCGGTATGGTGTGCTCTTGCGCAACGGCGGAGGAAGGAGGGAGAGAAAGCAAGATGAGGCGGGGAGCGGGGAAGAAGGGCGCACGAGCTGTGCCGCTCCGCTTCCCCCCGCCTACTTATTGTTGGAGAACGTAGCAGAAATTCAAAATTTTCCTACGTGTCACCAAGATCTATCTATGGAGAAACCAACAACGAGGGGAAGGAGAGTGCATCTACATACTCTTGTAGATCGCTAAGCGGAAGCGTTCAAGAGAATGGGGTTGAAGGAGTCGTACTCGTCGTGATCCAAATCACCGGAGATCCTAGTGCCGAACGGACGGCACCTCCGCGTTCAACACACGTACAGCCCGGTGACGTCTCCCACGCCTTGATCCAGCAAGGAGAGAGGGAGAGGTTGAGGAAGACTCCATCCAGCAGCAGCACAACGGCGTGGTGGTGGTGGAGGAGCGTGGCAATCCTGCAGGGCTTCGCCAAGCACCTGCGGGAGAGGAGGAGGTGTCACGGGAGGGTGGGAGGCGCCAGGGCTTCAGGTGCGGCTGCCCTCCCTCCCCTCCACTATATATAGGGGCAAGGGAGAGGGGAAGGGCGCAGCCTTGCCCCTTCCTCCAAGGAAGGGGTGCGGCCAAGGGGGGGAGGAGTCCATCCTCCCCAAGGCACCTCGGAGGTGCCTTCCCCTTTTAGGACTCTCCCCTCCCCAAGTCTCCTTGGCGCATGGGCCTCTTGGGCTGGTGCCCTTGGCCCATATAGGCCAAGGCGCACCCCCTATAGCCCATGTGCCCCCCCCCCCGGGGTAGGTGGACCCCCCGGTGGACCCCGGACCCCTTTCGGCACTCCCGGTACAATACCGATAAAGTGCGAAACTTTTCCCGCGACCAAAATGAGACTTCCCATATATAAATCTTTACCTCCGGACCATTCCGGAACTCCCTGTGACATCCGGGATCTCATCCGGGACTCCGAACAACATTCGGTAACCACATACAAACTTCCTTTATAACCCTAGCGTCATCGAACCTTAAGTGTGTAGACCCTACGGGTTCGGGAACCATGCAGACATGACCGAGACGTTCTCCGGTCAATAACCAACAGCGGGATCTGGATACCCATGTTGGCTCCCACATGTTCCACGATGATCTCATTGGATGAACCACGATGTTAGGGACTCAATCAATCCCGTATACAATTCCCTTTGTCTAGCGGTATTGTACTTGCCCGAGATTCGATCGTCGGTATACCGATACCTTGTTCAATCTCGTTACTGGCAAGTCTCTTTACTCGTTCCGTAACACATCATCCCGTGATCAACCCCTTGGTCACATTGTGCACATTATGATGATGTCCTACCGAGTGGGCCCAGAGATACCTCTCCGTTTACACGGAGTGACAAATCCCAGTCTCGATTCGTGCCAACCCAACAGACACTTTCGGAGATACCTGTAGTGCACCTTTATAGCCACCCAGTTACATTGTGACGTTTGGTACACCCAAAGCATTCCTACGGTATCCGGGAGTTGCACAATCTCATGGTCTAAGGAAAAGATACTTGACATTAGAAAAGCTTTAGCATACGAACTACACGATCTCTATGCTAGGCTTAGGATTGGGTCTTGTCCATCACATCATTCTCCTAATGATGTGATCCCGTTATCAACGACATCCAATGTCCATGGTCAGGAAACCGTAACCATCTATTGATCAACGAGCTAGTCAACTAGAGGCTTACTAGGGACATGGTGTTGTCTATGTATCCACACATGTATCTGAGTTTCCTATCAATACAATTATAGCATGGATAATAAACGATTATCATGAACAAGGAAATATAATAATAGCTAATTTATTATTGCCTCTAGGGCATATTTCCAATAGTCTCCCACTTGCACTAGAGTCAATAATCTAGTTCACATCGCCATGTGATTAACACTCACACGTCACATCGCCATGTGATTAACACTCACACGTCACATCGCCATGTGACCAACATCCAAAGAGTTTACTAGTGTCATTAAACTAGTTCACATCATCATGTGATTAAGACTCAATGAGTTATGGGGTTTGATCATGTTTTGCTTGTGAGAGAGGTTTTAGTCAACGGGTCTACAACATTCAGATCCGTCTATACTTCGCAAATCTCTAGGTCATATTGTAAATGCTGCTTCCACTCTCCACTTGGAGCTATTCCAAATGGTTGTTCCACTATATGTATCCGGTTTGCTACCCAGAGTCATTCGGATAGGTGTTAAAGCTTGCATCGACGTAACCCTTTACGCCAAACTCTTTATCACCTCCATAATCGACAAACGTGTCCTTATTTATTCCAAGGACAATTTTGACCGCTGTCCAATGATCCATTCCTGGATCATTCTTGTACCCCTTGACTGACTCATGGCAAGGCACACTTCTGGTGCAGTACACAGCATAGCATACTATAGAGTCTATGTCTCAAGCATAGGGGACGACCTTCATCCTTTCTCTCTTTTCTGCTGTGGTCGAGCTTTAAGTCTGAACTTCATACCTTACATCTCAGGCAAGAACTCCTTCTATGACTGATCCATCTTGAACACCTTCAAGATCATGTCAAGGTATATGCTCATTTGAAAGTACCATTAAGCATTTTTGATCTATCCTCATAGATCTTGATGCTCAATGTTCAAGTAGCTTAATCCAGGTTTTCTATTGAAAAACACCTTTCAAATAACCCTATATGCTTTCCAGAAATTCTACATCATTTCTGATCAACAATATGTCAACAACATATACTTATCAGAAATTCTATAGTGCTCCCACTCACTTCTCTGGAAATACAAGTTTCTCACAAACTTTGTATAAACCCAAAATCTTTGATCATTTCATCAAAGCGTATATTCCAACTCTGAGATGCTTACTCCAGTCCTTAGAAGGATCGCTGGAGCCAGCATACTTTTTAGCATCCTTAGGATCGACAAAAACTTTCTGATTGTATCACATACAACCTTTCCTTACAAAACTGGTAAGGAAACTCGTTTTGACATCCATCTGCCTGATTTCATAAATGCAGCTAATGCTAACATGATTCCGACGGACTTAGGCATCGCTACAGATGAGAAAATCTCATCGTAGTCAACTCCTTGAACTTGTGAAAAACTCTTAGCCACAAGTCGAGCTTCATAGACGGTGACATTACCGTCCACGTCCGTCTTCTTCTTAAAGATCCATTTATCTCAATGGCTTGCCGATCATCGGGCAAGTCCACTAAAGTCCATGCTTTGTTATGATACATGGATCCTATCTCGGATTTCATGGCTTCTAACCATTTGTCGGAATATGGTCCCACCATCGCTTCTCCATAGCTCGCAGGTTCATTGTTGTCTAGCAACATGCCCTTCAAGACAGGGTCACCGTACCAGTCCGAAGCAATACGCGTCCTTGTCGTCCTACGAGGTTCGGTAGTGACTTGATTTGAAGTTTCATGATCACTATCATAAGCTTCTACTACAATTGGTGTAGGTGCCACAGGAACAACTTCCTGTGCCCTGCTACACACTAGTTGTAGTAATGGTTCAATAACCATATCAAATCTCCACCATCCTCCCACTCAACTTTTCGAGACAAACTTTTCCTCGAGAAAGGACCCGATTCATGAAACAATCCCTATTGCTTTCAGATCTGAATTAGGAGGTATACCCAACTATTTTGGGTGTCCTATGAAGATGCATTTTATCCGCTTTGGATTCGAGCTTATCAACCTGAAACTTTTCCACATAAGCGTCGCAGCCCCAAACTTTTAAGGAACGACAACTTAGGTTTCTCCAAACGGTGTCGTCTCAACGGAATTACGTGGTACCCTATTAAAGTGAGTGCGGTTGTCTCTAATGCCTAACCCATGAACGATAGTGGTAATTCGATAAGAGACATCATGGTACGGACCATATCCAATAGGGTACAACTATGATGTTCGGACACACCATCACACTATGGTGTTCCAGGCGGTATTAATTGTGAAACAATTTCCACAATGTCTTAATTGCGTGCCAAAGCTTGTAACTCAGATACTCATCTCTATGATCATATCATAGATATTTTATCCTCTTGTCACGATGATCTTCAACTTCACTCTGAAATTACTTGAACCATTCAATAATTCAGACTTGTGTTTTATCAAGTAAATATACTCAGTATCTACTCAAATCATCCGTGAAGTAAGAACATAACAATATTCACTGCATGTCTCAGCACTCATTGGACTGCACACATCAAAATGTGTTGCTTCCAACAAGTTGCTATCTTGTTCCATTTTACTGAAACCGAGGCTTTTCAGTCATCTTGCCTATGTGGTATGATTTGCATATCTCAAGTGATTCAAAATCAAGTGAGTCCAAACGATCCATCTGCATGGAGTTTCTTCATGCGTATACACCAATAGACATGGTTTGCATGTCTCAAACTTTTCAAAAACGAGTGAGTCTAAAGATCCATCAATATGGAGCTTCATCATGCGTTTTACACCAATATGACTTACATGGCAGTGCCACAAGTAAGTGGTACTATCATTACTATCTTATATCTTTTGGCATGAAAATGTGTATCACTACGATCGAGATTCAATAAACCATTCCTTTAGGTGCAAGACCATTGAAGGTATTATTCAAATAAATAGAGTAACCATTATTCTACTTACATGAATAACCGTATTGCGATAGACATAATCCAATTATGTCTATGTTCAACGCAAACACCAAATGACAATTATTTAGGTTTAATACTAATCTTGATGGTAGAGGGAGCGTGCGATGTTTGATCACATCAAACTTGGAAACACTTCCTACACATATCGTCAGCTCACCTTTAGCTAGTCTCCGTTTATTCCGTAGCTCTTTTATTTCGAGTTACTAACACTTAGCAACTGAACCGGTATCTTAATACCCTGGTGCTACTAGGAGTACTTGTAAAGTACACATTAACATAATGTATATCCAATATACTTCTATCGACTTTGCCAGCCTTCTCATCTACCAAGTATCTAGGGTAATTCTGCTCCAGTGGTTGTTTCCCTTATTACAGAAGCACTTAGTCTCGGGTTTGGGTTCAACCTTGGGTTTCTTCACTGGAGCAGCAACTGATTTGCCATTTCATGAAGTGTCCCTTCTTGCCCTTGCCCTTCTTGAAACTAGTGGTTTCACCAACCATCAACAATTGATGCTCCTTCTTGATTTCTACTTTCGCGATGTCAAACAACGCGAATACCTCAAGGATCATCATCTCTATCCTTGATATGTTATAGTTCATCACGAAGCTCTAGCAGCTTGGTGGCAATGACTTTGGGTAAACATCACTATCTCATCTGGAAGATCAACTCCCACTCGATTCAAGTGATTATTGCACTCAGACAATCTGAGCACAAGATCAACGATTGAGCTTTTCTCCCTTAGTTTGCAGGCTAAGAAAATCGTCGGAGGTCTTATACCTCTTGACGTGGGCACGAGATTGAAATCCCAATTTCAGCCCTCGAAACATCTCATATGTTCCGCGACGTTTCAAAATCGTCTTTGGTGCCTCAACTCTAAACCGTTTAACTGAACTATCATGTAGTTATCAAGACGTGTATGTCAGATGTTCGCAACATCCCCAAACGACATTTGGGGTTCAGCACACTGAGCGGTGCATTAAGGACACAAGCTTTCTACTGATCGCATAATCGCTACTATCAACTTTCAACTATATTTTCTCTAGGAACATATCTAAACAGTGGAACTAAAGCACGAGCTTACGACATATTTTGCAAAAATCTTTTGACTATGTTCAGGATAATTAAGTTCATCTTATGAACTCCCACTAAGATAGACATCCCTCTAGTCATCTAAGTGATTACATGATCCGAGTCAACTAGGCCGTGTCCGATCATCACGTGAGATGGACTAGTCATCATCGGTGAACATCTTCATGTTGATCGTATCTACTATACGACTCATGCTCGACCTTTCGGTCTCTTGTGTTCCGAGGCCATGTCTGTACATGCTAGGCTCGTCAAGTTAACCTAAGTGTTCTGCGTGTGTAAATCTGGCTTACACCCGTTGTATGTGAACGTAAGAATCTATCACACCCGATCATCACGTGGTGCTTCGAAACGACGAACTTTAGCAACGGTGCACAGTTAGGGAGAACACTTTCTTGAAATTGTTATGAGGGATCATCTTATTTACTACCGTCGTTCTAAGTAAACAAGATGCATAAACATAATAAACATCACATGCAATTATATAGTAGTGACATGATATGGCCAATATCATATAGCTCCTTTGATCTCCATCTTCGGGGCTCCATGATCATCTTGTCACCGGCATGACACCATGATCTCCATCATCATGATCTCCATCATCGTGTCTTCATGAAGTTGTCACGCCAATGACTACTTCTACTTCTATGGCTAACGTGTTTAGCAATGAAGTAAAGTAATTTACATGGCGTTCTTCAATGACACGCAGGTCATACAAAAAATAAATACTACTTCTATGGCTAACGTGTTTAGCAATAAAGTAAAGTAATTTACATGGCGTTCTTCAATGACACGCAGGTCATACAAAAAATAAATACAACTCCTATGGCTCCTGCCGGTTGTCTTACTCATCGACATGCAAGTCGTGATTCCTATTACAAGAACATGATCAATCTCATACATCACATTATTCATCACATTCTTCTTGGCCATATCACATCACATAGCATACCCCGCAAAAACAAGTTAGACGTCCTCTAATTGTTGTTTGCATGTTTTGCGTGGCTGCTATGGGTTTCTAGCAAGAACGTTTCTCATCTACGCAAAAACCACAACGTGATATGTCAATTGCTATTTACCCTTCATAAGGACCCTTTTCATCGAATCCGTTCCGACTAAAGTGGGAGAGACAGACACCTGCTAGCCACCTTATGCAACTAGTGCATGTCGGTCGGTGGAACCAGTCTCACGTAAGCGTACGTGTAAGGTTGGTCCGGGCCGCTTCATCCCACAATACCGTCGAAACAAGATTGGACTAGTAACGGTAAGCATATTGAACAAAATAAACGCCCACAACTACTTTATGTTCTACTCGTGCAAAGAATCTACGCAATAGACCTAGCTCATGATGCCACTGTTGGAGAACGTAGCAGAAATTCAAAATTTTCCTACGTGTCACCAAGATCTATCTATGGAGAAACCAGCAACGAGGGGAAGGAGAGTGCATCTACATACCATTGTAGATCGCTAAGAGGAAGCGTTCAAGAGAACGGGGTTGAAGGAGTCGTACTCGTCGTGATCCAAATCACCGGAGATCCTAGTGCCGAACGGACGGCACCTCCGCGTTCAACACACGTACAACCCAGTGACGTCTCCCACGCCTTGATCCAGCAAGGAGAGAGGGAGAGGTTGAGGAAGACTCCATCCAGCAGCAGCACAACGGTGTGGTGGTGGTGGAGGAGCGTGGCAATCCTGCAGGGCTTCGCCAAGCACCTGCGGGAGAGGAGGAGGTGTCACGGGAGGGAGGGAGGCGCCAGGGCTTCAGGTGCGGCTGCCCTCCCTCCCCTCCACTATATATAGGGGCAAGGGAGAGGGGAAGGGCGCAGCCTTGCCCCTTCCTCCAAGGAAGGGGTGCGGCCAAGGGGGGGAGGAGTCCATCCTCCCCAAGGCACCTCGGAGGTGCCTTCCCCTTTTAGGACTCTCCCCTCCCCAAGTCTCCTTGGCGCATGGGCCTCTTGGGGCTGGTGCCCTTGGCCCATATAGGCCAAGGCGCACCCCCTATAGCCCATGTGGCCCCCCCCGGGGCAGGTGGACCCCCCCGGTGGACCCCCGGACCCCTTTCGGCACTCCCGGTACAATACCGATAAAGTGCGAAACTTTTCCGGCGACCAAAATGAGACTTCCAATATATAAATCTTTACCTCCGGACCATTCCGGAAATCCTCGTGACGTCCGGGATCTCATCCGGGACTCCGAACAACATTCGGTAACCACATACAAACTTCCTTTATAACCCTAGCGTCATCGAACCTTAAGTGTGTAGACCCTACGGGTTCGGGAACCATGCAGACATGACCGAGACGTTCTCCGGTCAATAACCAACAGCGGGATCTGGATACCCATGTTGCCTCCCACATGTTCCATGATGATCTCATCGGATGAACCACGATGTCAGGGACTCAATCAATCCCGTATACAATTCCCTTTGTCTAGCGGTATTGTACTTGCCCGAGATTCGATCGTCGGTATACCGATACCTTGTTCAATCTCGTTACCGGCAAGTCTCTTTACTCGTTCCGTAACACATCATCCCGTGATCAACCCCTTGGTCACATTGTGCACATTATGATGATGTTCTACGGAGTGGGCCCAGAGATACCTCTCCGTTTACACGGAGTGACAAATCCCAGTCTCGATTCGTGCCAACCCAACAGACACTTTCGGAGATACCTGTAGTGCACCTTTATAGCCACCCAGTTACGTTGTGACGTTTGGTACACCCAAAGCATTCCTACGGTATCCGGGAGTTGCACAATCTCATGGTCTAAGGAAAAGATACTTGACATTAGAAAAGCTTTAGCATACGAACTACATGATCTCTATGCTAGGCTTAGGATTGGGTCTTGTCCATCACATCATTCTCCTAATGATGTGATCCCGTTATCAACGACATCCAATGTCCATGGTCAGGAAACCGTAACCATCTATTGATCAACGAGCTAGTCAACTAGAGGCTTACTAGGGACATGGTGTTGTCTATGTATCCACACATGTATCTGAGTTTCCTATCAATACAATTACAGCATGGATAATAAACGATTATCATGAACAAGGAAATATAATAATAGCTAATTTATTATTGCCTCTAGGGCATATTTCCAACACTTATAGCCCTGCGGGCTAAGAAGCCGAGGGGGCGGGCGTGGGATTAACTACACACGATGTCCCACGCCGCCCCACGATTTACCCCACGAAGTTACTGCACGCAGTAACGACGTGGGAAAACCAACCGTCCACGGCCGCAACGGATCCGTTCGTATGCCGAGGCACGGTAGTGGCGGGCCCCGCCTGACGGCCCGTCCCGTCGCGCGCGTGGGCAGGCAGACTGTTCTCCCCACGTGGCGCCACGCGATAGGACCGCCCTGATGGCAGCGGGGAGGCGTATCAGGCACGCCGCCTGGTTTCCCGCCGCGACTTTCGAACTGCGGCTCTTCACTAAAACTCCGACTTCCGACAGTCGGCCCAAGGGAAGACGGCCCGTGTCTCAGAGTCTGCACTTTTAAAGATTGAAGCTATTGAAACCCCACAATGCAGCAACCGTAGGGCTCCACCAGCTTCGGGGACTACTGTCGGAGTAATGGGCCACGGGTAGGCTAACCCGAGCCCCAAGACATTTCAGGACATCGGGGCAGGCCGCGCCCCTCAGGCCGAGTCCCAGGAGCGACTCCAAGATATGCCGAGTCCCAGACGGCGACTCCCAGGAAAGCCGACTCCAAGCTGGCGACCTCCGGAGAGGCCGACTATGAAGAGTCGGCCCATGACTCCTCCCTCATCTCGAGGTACGATGCGGGGTACGGTCACGACATGGCCGTTTCCCCCTCTTGCTTACGGAGGGCCGGCATGGCTACAGTGAGCCGTATCGCTGGAAGATCTCCGGCGAGATACGGCACTGTTGCCATGCCTGCCCTGACCTCAGCCACAGTGTGCAGTACACTGTGTCCACGACGCCGGCCTGTACGACCCGAAGGCGGCGGGGCCACCTATCAGTGGGTGGGCCGAAGGCGGCCTGGGCAACCCAAAGACAGATCTGTGGGAGTCGGCCTCCCTGGAGTCGGCCGACTCCTTCCCGGGCCCCACAAGCCATTAACCAGATAAGATGGGGAATGGCGACAGTGATCGCCCAATAGACGGCGGCACTGTTGCCACGACCCGATGACCGAACCTGCGTCATCAGGAGTGCCGCTACAGTATCAAGCCTATCCGCGGGACCCGCCATTCGGCGGGCCCCAGAAGCCGGCGGGAAGGACGGCGGCCTGAGAGACAGACAACTGGGACCCGCGCCCAGCCGGATTACTATTGTACCCCCGGGGGGTAGGCCTATATAAACCCCCCGGGGCACCCATGCAAAGGGTTCGGACCTGAATAGAGATAGACCAGATAGCACGGGAGGAGAGAGCTAGCCTTGCCCTCTCCGTCCTCCCGAAACAGCTCTAGGAGCACCATTGTAGTCACCTTGCTTGAGTGATCATGCGGAGACCCCGCAGAGTAGCAGTAGGGGTGTTATCTCCTAGGAGAGCCCTGAAGCTGGGTAAGTTCCGCCGGCGTGCATGTCTTCGCCTCATCCCGCTTCCAGGCACTGGCGACGTTCTACTCACTCCCACCATGATAAGCCATCCTTTGACATATGTCGTATCCGACCCCCGACATTTGGATCACAAAAAATTTAACATATCACAAAGTTCGTCACTTTTCAAAAGTTTGAAATTTGAAAAGTTAGAATTTTCTAAAAAAATAGAGTTGTTGAAGTTAGATTTATTTTCTGAAAGTTGGTGTTGTATTTTATAAAGGTGACCCCCCCCCCCATATACCATGTGCCTACTCTCTTTATCATTTTCTTCTATAAAGCTGGAATGTCTTAGAAAAACTAAGTTTTGGGTGAACTCTATTTGGATCTATGGATCGACGGCAAGCAGTAGGATATCTTCGCCTCCCATCCTTCACGGCACATTTGGTTGAATAGACATCTGTTCTTTAAAGGACAATTTATTGCTCTTCTGGCTTTGAACCCAAATATTCTACACAACTAACTGCGAATCCATTACTGCAGAGTTTGGGATACAAAACAAAAAGGGGTTAAACATCCCAAAGAATTCAAAGCAAGACGTTTTGTGGCTTATGAAAGCAATTTTGGCTAAACAATATCTATGCTTCATTAAGAATTTGGAGGCAGGTTGTTGACCAATTACCATCCAACCAAAAGAAATGACTTTTTGCATGGTATAGTATGATAATGTAGTTTATTCGCTCGTTCGTTCCCAAAAAAGGTCATGCCACAATGTTACTATTGACTTGGACTTCGTCAATTTGCTCAATGACAGGGCATCTCTTTGTCATGTGCTATAAACACAACCTTACCCAGATTGTAGTCCATCCACCGTAACAGTTCTCCACTACTAGGGCAATTAATACGCAGCGCGAACTGACTCACATATTAACGATAGCATTGAAAAAGAAGAAATATCAGGCATATGTAGGAGCTTCAATCTCCTATGCAGCTTCATTCCACCATACAAAGTGTTAATAACCACACTTCTATGTGTTGTAACATGAGATGGGTCGCATATGCATGCACACCTTTCAATTCTGAGCCCATGAACAAGCATACACCAAAAGGTGCCACTAAGAAAATCTATGCATGTTATTGGTGGCCGTGGACGGCTTTAATTCCATGTGCCTTCCAATCCCGAAACCACAAACAAGCACCGAGATTTGCACCAACATATGCAATGGGGAAGGTCTTGCATGTGAAGTTGTGAACACGTACTAGTCCATGTCTATCTCTACATAGTAGGTGGACACTCAGAACAAGTAGATTCATGGATGTGACTAATGTCGGATTATATAGAATGCAGAGTGAGTTAAATAAACTCTACTTATTCCTTAAAGGAGATGTTACTCTTCCGTCCTTTGTACCCAAATATCATTCACGACCAATCATCAATAGTTCTTTGCTATGGAGTTGGCAGACGATATGGGCAAGGGTTAAAGATTCAAAATCATCGACAAGAAAACCCCATCACTTTGGCTTTGTGGCCTATCGTTTGACTCTCTGGCATGTAGTCATTCTTTTAGCAGACTCTCAAGCCTATGGGACAAATTATATTTGACTCCTTAACTCTTGCATAGTCGGCCAAACATGCAGTCATGCACACATGCGTGTCGTGGGGACATGCTAGCCCATGTTGCTTTTCAATAATTGTTTTCATTTTTTTCTTTCTTCCGTTCTTTATTTTATTTTTCATTTCCTTTTTTCTATATTACATATGTTTTCTTCCATTTACTGTCAATATCTGCTTCCCTTTTCCCATTTTTCACATCCTGTTCTTACTTTCCTCGATTTTTATTTTTGTATCTTTATCTAGGAACTGAATTTTTTTTCACAGTATAAGAATATATGTTAATGTGTATGGACACATTTTTATAATGTATGAACATTTAAAAATACATGAAATTGTTTTTTATACAACTATCATTATTTTGGTATACAAAGACCTTTTTTTAATACGTGATTAACTTTTATTTCATACGTATGTGAAAGTTCTTTTCCTGCAATTTACGTTTTTGCCAATTTTGAAACAGGTTTTTAAGCCTTTTCAAACCTTTAAGAAAAAAATCTGAAAGAAATAAAAAAATCTTGGTGTAATGACCCATTCCGTGGACAACACATATATATAGCATCAAATAAGATGACTCGGCCGGTATAGTCGGTGCTTTAAGTTTTGTTGGCCCAGAAAGATAGCCCCAACGAACTGTATAAAACCTCCCATGATGTATTAACAACCAATTCAGGCCCAACGGACCCAATCTCTTCTTGGACAGCTCAAATTTCAGTCATAGTCCAGAAAGCAATTGTGGCTAAACAAAATGTAAGCTGCGTCGGCTAATCCATCTCACCAGGCAAAAGTTTCCACCTTATAACGAGTACCCGGCGCCTAGGTCTTCTAGGCGACTCGGGAGGCGACTAGGGTTTCTTCCCTAAAACCATTTTCCACCTTCGATCGGCGCCCTCTTGCGCGGCTCCGACGTGCGACGGCGCCTAGGTTTAGGGTTTTGCGGTGTCCACCCCTCGCGTGAGTCCCTCCACCCTTCCCCCTCGGTGGGTGTGGTGGGGGCGGTTAGGGTTTTCTTCGGATCAGGGTCGGGTGATCGGTTCCGGCGGCTGGGGGGAGGTGTGGCCAGTTCCGGGGCGGGAGAAGATCGGGAGGATGGACAAGATGGAGGGGCTGATGAGGAACTTGAAGCTGTCGGCGGCGGAGAAGAAGGCGGTGATGGTGACCAGGCCGAGGGAGGGATCGCTGCTTTTTGCGGATCCACAGGCAGTAGGGAGAGTGTTTTCGGAGAAGCCTGCATCACGGGAGGCGCTTGAACAATCCTTAGGGCGGGTCTGGTGCCCTAGCAGGGGCCTGGTGTGCAAGGATCTGGGGCAAAATACCTTCCTATTCACCTTCTTGCAGTCATCAGGGAAGCGGAAGGCACTAGAGGAGGGTCCTTGGATGTTTGACCACGATCTGATTGTTATGATCGACTATGATCCGACGAAGACTACTGAGGAGATGGAGTTCTTGACAATTCCAATCTGGGTTAGGGTTTCGGGCTCCCAGTTGGTCTTATGGATAGCTATACGGGTGAGGCGATTGGTGCAAAGTTGGGCCAGTTTCTGGAGATGGATGCAGATGAGGATGGTTCAGCAGATGGGGCGTTCATCAGAATCAAGGTCAGGCTCGACATTCGAGAGCCTCTCTTGCGAGGTGTATTTATTCCAGTGGAAGGCAAGAACAAGGAAGTTAGAGAGAAATGGTGCACCCTCTAGTACGAGTTTCTTCCCAACTACTGCTATGTGTGTGGCTTGCTTGGACATATGAAAGACGTCTGCCCACAGCGGGAACATGCCCCGGATCCGCTTGAGTTTGGTGAATGGCTAAGGTTCATTCCGGCTAAGAAACAGTCTGGCGGGGGGAAGACGAATTCCGGAGGACAGGGCAGTGGATGGAGGAACAGTCGATGGAGTGGGGGTTCGGCGAGTAGGGATAGTAGCAGAAGCAGTGGTTCGTGGCGTCGTTCGGATGCTGGATCAGATGATAAAAGGGGCGGTAGAGAGGACGGCCTTGAAGTTACCAGCCCTATCAAGCGTCTGCCGGCTCCAGTGGTGCACGGCAATGCCAGGAAGATTCTATTCGGTGCCTCCATTGACTCGGGCAAGCAGATTTCCCATGAGAGTAGTTTGGGGGGAAGGGGTGGAACAGTGCTGCAGTCCAAGGCTGGGGGTGTTTTGGTGGATGAACCAGTACAAGAGGGGGAGGCAAGTGCCAAAGGGGGCGCGACGCCCAAGGCCATGCAAGCCATGCACGTTGATCAAAGTCAGGAGATGATAGTAGATAAGGCAGGGCGGCCAAAGGCGAGTAAAACGGGTGGCACTTTCAAGCGCAAGCCTCGTGCCTCGCCCAAGGGGGGACGGGGGCCTTTTTGCAGATTGCAGGGGCGAAGAGAGGGATGGAGGGCATGGCTGAAGAGCAGGGCGATGGTGGAGCCAAACGGTCCAAGGCGGATGCAGAGGCGATTCCAGCAGAGGCGAGTGACCACAAATCAGTTGAGGCGGGGCTGATAGGACCACGGTGACACCCGCTTTTCAGAGCAGACCTAGTGTGGTGCCACATAAAATTCATCGTGGAACAGCCGGAAAGTTGCGAGCATTATGCGGTCCGACAATAAAAGATGAAAATAAATATATACATTCGCGAGGGAAATGTGTACAGGCATCAGGGGTTCACTACAACATTGTTCAAGTGATGAAGAGCAATGAACCAGAACCAGAAGAGGTGCAACCAACGTTCAGAACTCCACCGGGATGGGTCATGATCGGTGCAATTTTAATTGCGGTGGCGCAAGGTGTCCATGGTGCATGCAACCTGAAAAGTACGTGCATGCATACAGGATTGTCTAGAATATTTTATTAAAAGATTTTCTATATGGAGTACTAGTCACGGTTTGGCTAGTTAGCTAAGATTTATTTTGTTTCCTTTCATAGTTCAAGTCTTGTACGACTTGTTTAGGCAAGATATTCTTGTTAGTTATTTTGCTTGTTGGAAGGGGCGTAAGTTGGCTATTTTAAAGGCCGGCTACGGCCGTGTACGGAGGAGATTAGTTTGAGTTTATTTTTTAGTATGAGACATACAGAAAAACGTCCGAGTTATGGGCGGTCATATCTTGTGTATTATCTGTGATTTTTCCATCGTGGAAATTTACAAGCGACGGAGGGTTGATCATCACATCGACGCCTACGTGCTGATCCGAGGGGGTCATTATTTTCGTTTGTGTATTTTCATACACAGGTGAAAGTTATCTTGAAGGTTGCGAGGAAGAACAAGGGGACGAACTGTTGATCAAGTATCGCCGTGAAAGATCGGGTCATCTACACGCACGAATTGACATCTCGCTAGTCCGTGCTTCATCAAGTGGTATTCAGAGCAAAGGTTAGTCACGGCGATTTAGTTTTGCAATGTCGTCTGTGGAGGCACGCATCAACATGTTGAGCAGGAACATATTGATGGAGGAAGAAGGCATTGGCGAGATCATTCTTTTTCACACTCGTTGCGTTGTGAACGAACGACGTGTCAATCTGACAATCGATGAGAGTACTATAGTTAATATGGTGAGCATCGAGGTGGTGGAAAAATTGGGGCTGAAGATGACACCTCTTGAAAGACCATACACACTGAAGTGGTTCGAAGGTGAAATCCAAATTACGCACCAGATTTTGCTAATTTTTACTTTGGGAAAATATTGTTGCGCGGAATTTTTTCACGTTTGTCCTGTGCCCATGGTGTCATGTCATCTGCTACTTGAGAACCCATGGTGCAAACGTGTTGGGGCTGTTCGGAATTCCAAGAAAAATAGTTACTCTGTATCTTGGAAGGGCCAACAAATCTGTTTTATTCCCATGCCAAAGGATGTGTTCAACGTAGATTGGAAAAATCGTTTGCTAAAAAGAAGAGAGCAACATGAGGAAAGAAAGGAAGAAGTTGTTGCACCAGCAGAGGGGCTGAATCTTTTGGTACAGAAGGTACAAGACGGTGATGTGAAAGAGCAGCGATGGAGTGTATTTAAAACACAGTGCAAAATCAAAGACCTTACATGCAAGATGATCATTGATGGTGGTAGCTTCACCAACGCCATTAGCAAAGATCTAGTGCAAACTTTGGGCTTGTCTACGTGGCGACATCCGCATCCGCACCATGTGGAGTGGTTGTATAATTCCGGTAAATTAAAAATTACACACAAGGTACGTGTAACATTTGCGGTCGGAGATTATATTGACAAGGTTGATTGTGACGTTTTGCCAATGGACGCATGTCAGTTACTATTAGGAAGACCATGGCAGTATGATCATGATGTTGTACATGCGGGGAAATCCAACACTTACACGTTTATGCATGATGGAAGAAGACACATGTTGAAACCGATGGCAGACAAGGCAATCAAGATAGAGCAACAAACTACGGAGAAGGAGCTGCAGAAAATTGATACGAAACCAGGGACGGTTTCGCTTCAAGGGCGAGAGGATGATAGGACCACGGTGACACCCGCTTTTCAGAACTAACCTAGTGTGGTGCCACATAAAATTCATCGTGGAACAGACGGAAAGTTACGAGCATTATGCGGTCCGACAATAAAAGATGAAAATAAATATATACATTCGCGAGGGAAATGTGTACAGGCTTCAGGGGTTCACTACAATATTGTTCAAGCGATGAAGAGCAATGAACCAGAACCAGAAGAGGTGCAACCAACGTTCAGAACTCCACCGGGATGGGTCATGATCGGTGCAATTTTAATTGCGGTGGCGCAAGGTGTCCATGGTGCATGCAATCTGAAAAGTACGTGCCTGCATACAGGATTGTCTAGAATATTTTATTAGAAGATTTTCTATATGGAGTACTAGTCACGGTTTGGCTAGTTAGCTAAGATTTATTTTTGTTTCCTTTCATAGTCCAAGTCTTGTACGACTTGTTTAGGCAAGATATTCTTGTTAGTTATTTTGCTTGTTGGAAGGGGCGTAAGTTGGCTATTTTAATGGCCGGCTACGGCCGTGTATGGAGGAGATTAGTTTGAGTTTATTTTTTAGTATGAGATATACAGAAAAACGTCCGAGTTATGGGCGGTCATATCTTGTGTATTATCTGTGATTTTCCCATCGTGGAAATTTACTAGCGACGGAGGGTTGATCATCACATCGACGCCTACGTACTGATCCGAGGGGGTCATTATTTTCGTTTGTGTATTTTCATACACAGGTGAAAATTATCTTGAAGGTTGGGAGGAGGAACAAGAGGACGAACTGTTGATCAAGCATCGCCTGAAAGATCGGGTCATCTACACGCACGAATTGGCATCTCGCTAGTCCGTGCTTCATCAGGGGCTGTCGGAACAGCCCGGCCAGGCCCAATGAAGATTATCGCCTGGAATTGCCGGGGGCTTGGGAACCAACTGGCAATTCGCGGTCTTCTGGATCTCCAGAAGGCAGAAGAGCCCGACATCCTCTTTCTTTCGGAGACCAAATCGTTGGAGAGGGAGATGGAGCCGTTGAGATGGAAGTTGAAGATGCCACACATGTTAATCCAGGAGTGCAAGGGGCGGTCAGGGGGGCTGGCGCTGTTCTGGCATAGGGGGGTGGAGGTAGACTTGAAGTGGAAGGGCAGATATCACATCACGGTGGAAGTTACGGGACAGGATGGGAAGAAGTGGAGGCTGTCTGGGATCTATGGGGAGTCGAACGCAGGGGAGAAGGGTAACACTTGGAGGCTGTTACTGAACTTGCATGCACAATCTAATCTTCCTTGGATGTGCCTTGGGGACTTTAACGAGATCTT
>NC_041391.1:115978671-116024426 GCF_002162155.2 Triticum dicoccoides | reverse complement strand
TTACTCAAGATGAGGTGTCCAGAGAACAACTTCTCCGTTACAAGCTGGCTCGGTATGATACCTACCGGAGACAGCGAGCCCACGCACACTGGTTGAAGTCCGGAGATAGGAACACCGGCTTTTTTCATGCGTACGCTTCGGAGAGATGTAGGGGAAATGTGATAAAGAATTTAGTGGAGGATGGGGGTGCTGTAGTGGAGAAGGAGGAAGATTTAGGGCATTTTATCTCTAACCACTACAAAAGTTTGTTCACTTCCAATGCAGGTCCACCCAATGATGAACTCCTTCAACATGTCCCTGCTTCTGTCACACCTGAGATGAATGCTGGGTTGTTGCGGCAGTTTACCTGCAAAGAGGTCAAACAAGCTTTGAATTCTGTCAGCGATCTCAAGGCTCCGGGTCCGGACGGCATGCCGGGCATCTTTTACAAAAAGTTTTGGCACTGCGTGGGTCAGAAAGTCCAACAAGAAGTCCTTCAAGTTCTCAATGGCGGGGAGATGCCGGCCGGGTGGAATGTGACAACTATCATGCTAATTCCTAAGGTGAAAGACCCACAGCGGATTACCGAATTTCGACCAATCAGCCTGTGCAACGTCATCTACAAACTCATCTCCAAGGTGTTAGCGAATCGGCTGAAAGATCTGCCGCCTGAAATCATCTCCCCATCGCAAAGCGCGTTCGTGCCGGGCCGCATGATCACTAACAACGTCCTTCTGGCCTATGAGCTCACACACTTTATGCAGAAGCGAAAAGGTGGCCGGGATGGTTTGGTGGCGGTGAAGTTGGATATGAGCAAGGCGTACGACCGAGTCGAGTGGACCTTCCTCGAGCGCATGATGTTGAAGACGGGGTTTGCTAATGCTCGGGTGCAGCTTGTCATGCGGTGTGTAAGGTCGGTATCCTATAGAGTCAAAGTGAACAGGCAGCTGACAAAGGAATTCGCACCAGGGAGGGGCTTGCGGCAGGGTTGTCCGCTGTCTCCCTACCTCTTTATCATATGTGCGGAGGCTTTCTCTGTCTTGCTTAGCCGGGCTGACGCGGATGGCTCTCTGGAAGGCGTGCAGGTTTGTCCAGAGGCCCCTCGCATAAACCATCTGTTCTTTGCCGACGACTCACTCATCATCATGACTTCATGAGGGCGAATGTTCAAGCAGCGGCTAAACTGAAGGAGATTCTGACCCTTTATGAAACACATTCCGGACAGATGATCAACAAGGACAAGTCAACGGCTATGTTTAGCAAGGGCACTAGTGCTGCTGCAAAGCTTGGCGTGCTCCAGGAACTAGGCATTTCCAGAGAGTCGAGGAATCAGAGGTACTTGGGCTTGCCGGTCCATCTGGGCAAGTCAAAGAAGGAGTTTGAATACTTGAAGGAGAAAATCTGGGCACGAATTCAGGGATGGAAAGAAAAGCTTCTATCGAAGGCCGGGAAGGAAATCTTGATAAAGGCAGTTTCCCAGGAGATCCCTACGTACGCTATGTCATGCTTTGATCTCGCCAAGGGCCTGTGCGAAGAAATTGGGAAACTAATCTGTAGGTGCTGGTGGAGTCAACAGGGAGATGAAAATAAGTGTCACTGGATCAGTTGGGAGAGGATGACGCGGTCAAAGAAGGATGGAGGCTTGGATTTCCGGGATTTACACACTTTCAATATGGCAATTTTAGCTCGCCAGGGCTGGCGCTTGTTGCAGAATCCGGATACTCTGTGCGGCCAAGTGCTTAAAGCGAAATATTTCCCGGACTCGTCGATTCTGCATGCGGCCGCACAACAGGGCATGTTGTATACCTGGCGAAGCATCCTGAGCGGCGTCGACCTCTTGAAGGAGGGAGTGGTGTGGCGAGTTGGAGACGGCGAGAACATCGACTTGTGGCATGATCCATGGATCCCCAGAGGCATAACTAGGCGCCCTTCCTCCCCTAGGGGACAGGCGGTGGTGACTAAAGTGGCGGACCTGATCAACCCTCTTACGGAGCAATGGGATGGGGAGTTAATACACGATCTGTTTACGCCGGATGACGCCCGCCACATTCTGGCCATCCCTCTTCGCGCCGGCATGGAGGATCAAGTGGCCTGGCATTACGATCACAAGGGTGTTTTCAGCGTCAAATCTGCCTACCAGTTGGGGGTCCGCATCCGGGATGCCGTGAACGACAGGGACGGCTCGTCCTCGACTACTGATCCAGGCGCTCCGACCAGGTGGACTAAGCTGTGGAACATGCAGCTACCGGCCAAGGTGAAGATCTTCTTATGGAGGCTTGCTCATGACAGCCTGCCGACCCTCATGAATATTAAGCGGAAGCAAATCGAGTTGGATACCCGCTGTCCTTTGTGCAAAAGATTCGATGAAGATGGGGCACACACCTTTCTTCGATGCAAACTTGTGAAGAAGGTCTGGCGACAGTACAACATGGAAGACACAAGACTGATGCTCATGGAACAACCTAATGCCGGTGCAGTCGTGGAAGCAGTCCTTGCCCTTCCTGTTGAAGTTCGTCGCAAAGCCTGCGTGCTCCTTTGGGACTGGTGGACCACACGAAACAAGATTAATGCAGGCGACAAGATTCAGGTAGCGGAGGACGCGTGCCACATGATCCAGAAACACCTACTCGAGTTCTCTGCCGATGCAGAACCAGCGAGGGCACCGGCCTCTCCGATGGCAAAATGGGAACTCCCCAAGCGGGACTTTGTCAAGGTAAACTTCGATGCTGCTTTCAAGAAGGAGACTGACGACGGTGCCTATGGTTATATCCTGCGATCGGACGACGGAGTCGCTGTTGCAGCTGGAGCGGGGAAACGGTTACACATCAAAAGCGCCCTTCATGCGGAAGCGGAGGCATGCCTGGCCGCGGTGGAGGGAGCTGCAAACGCGGGCGTAAACAGGGTGATGCTGGAGTCTGATTCCACCACTCTGGTGCAAGCACTTAACTCCGGCGATTCAGACTTTTCTGAACTGGGAGTATTATTCAGGGAGATTAGAAGTAGTTGCATCCTCCATTTTGAGGCTTTCGAGTTCAATCACTGCCGCCGAGGCTGTAATTCTGTCGCGCATGTTTTAGCGCAGTCTGGTTATATCAGGCACCAGTGCCTTCCACCGTTTGGCTGGAGCACTTGCCTGCCTTTGTACTCAATCTGGTCGCCAGCGATTATGCGGCACCTTCTGGTTAATGAAACTCTTGTTTCCCCCGTCAGAAAAAAAAATGTAAGCTGCGTCGAGAATTCAGAGGCAGATGGTTTACCATCCAACCAGAAGAGAATATTAGATACAGAGAGAATATTAGATATGCCACGCCGTTCTCCCAACATTTCATGCCCAAGCCAGGTCACGACAATGGAATTTTTTGATAAAGGTCAATACATGGTAATAGCCACACGAGACCGTGCACTCCCACGAGGCAGATACGGGAAAAAAACACCCCTGAATTCCCTATGTCTTCCAATCCTAAACCCATGGACAAGCAAGCAGATATTCACCAAAATATGCCATAGACAAGAACAAGATCCTTTCATGTTAACATATGCTGGTGAAATCTCTCTCTCTCTCTCTCTCTCTCTCTCTCTCTCTGGCTGAGCTGATATGTCATCGTCATGTCGGTCACATCAATCACTATGCTTGTGTTTGCTTATGTGCTGGATGGGATATATAGAGTGAATTGCAAAAAAACATCGACATTGAAGGCCAGGATTGCGGAAATCACACTTCTACAAAATTGTGCCAAAAATGGGCGTTGGGCGATACCCCTTCTATTATGTACCACCAACCCAAAAATTTGTAGTGCATGTTCCTCCTACATCACGGCCGTCGTGCACCAAACGAACTCAGTTGTGCATGTGGGTCTGCCGTCCTGTACCGTGAGGACATGTGGACGGTGTGCCGTGATCACAATATACACAATTTACGCTTTATAATAAACTAATATATTTTTTGCAATGAAATATTTCATATATTTGTTCGTGCCAATTCATGTGTGTGCATGTTAGACATTGAAAACGAATTAATGGTTAGGAAATGACTGTAGCTAACCTTTATTTAGGCTTTTTATATTTAATTTGACATTTAAAGTTGCTTTTATAATGATGCAAAAACGAGATGTGCTATAATGAAAATGACGAGAATATGGGAATCTTGAAGCATGAACGCACAAGATTTGGGGAAGTATAGTCCAAGACAGCCATATATTATTCGTATATATAAGACATTTTGACGTCACATGTCTACATGTACTGCTGCAGCTGCAACCAAAAACTGTGGCCACTCATGTGGCGTGCATGACAACTGATGGGGCCATCATGTGACACCTCCCTTGGCCTTCTCTCTCCTACATAATTTGAATTTTCTGAAAGTTTGAAATTTTAAAAGTTCAAAAAAATGGAAGTTAGAAATTTCTAAAAGTTTGGAATTTCCTAAAAGTTTTGATTCAAATACAAATTTTATATGTCCTCCCGTCCCAAAATAAATGTCGCCGGTCTTATTTTGGGGAGTGATTGACAAAAAACTACCACTTTAGGGGTTACCATCCCACAGAACTACCACTCTTTAAAAATTGACCGAAAACTACTAAAATTTTCTAATTTTGTGACTAAAAACTATCACTTTCGGATAATGACCTGTTTAGATGATTTAAACGTGTTGACCGTTATTATAGATGGGTCCCAGACGTCAGCATCAACCTTCGTCCTCCTCTTTCTGTGGCATTTCCTCGAACACCTCGTGTGCACCTGCGCGCTACCTCTGCCGCCCTCCACTGCCAGCGCTCGCCTGTCGAAAATCTGCGTTCCCGGCGAGGCGAGGCGCGCCCCGGCCCACACCGCGTCCATCCGCACCTCCTCCGCCTCCTCTGTTCCGCGCTCCACTCCCATGGCCGCGACGGTCGTCGGCGCCGGGTGCCTCGCCTCCAGCGTCTACCTGCGTCGTGGCCCGTCGCTCGTGCCCGACAACGTGCCACGCCGCTCGTACCCGGCCGCACAGCTGTAGCAGTTGGCCCTCCACCACCTCACCAGTCAATGCCTCCTCCTTCCTTCCTTCCTCTTGCCAGTTTCGGGCAGCGGCAGCGGCGTCCCACTTCCCCAGCCTGACGGACGCGTTGAGCTCGACGGCGTGAAAAGGCCCGTGCATAGAGGGCATCTTGGCAGCGCGGCCGGTGCCTCCTCTGGCTCTGGCAGCAAGATTGGAGCCTCGTGATGTCGGAGGTGACGCAGGCCTCGTCCTTGGCGGGCATGGCCAGAGCGTCGGGCCAGGCGCAACGCGTAGCCTCGTAGGAGAGCAGGGCCACGCAGCAGCCGATGCCGGTGGCGAGGGTCACGGGTGAGTCCGGCGGGGCCGCTCGTGCCCGGCTCCGGCGCGTCGTGCGTGGTCGCTCCGTCGCCGAGCTCAGCCGGGAGGGCCCGACATCCCGCCCCCCGCAGCAGCAGCCAGCCCCGCCGCTCGTGCCCAGCTTCCTCGCGTTGCCGCGGCCCGCATGGGCCCCGACGCAGTCGCCCCTGCAGGACGCCGGCGTGGAACTCGCGCCCGACCTCGACTCTTTCCCGATGCAGCCACCCCTGCCGGACGCCGGTCGACGAGCCTCCAAGCGCCGGCGCTCGCACGTCGGGAGAAAGACTAAAGGCATGGTAGAAGGAGTTGACTTATCCGCCACGTCAGCCCTTACGGGTGGGCCTGCCTGTCATAAACACGTTTAAATCGTCTAAAGTTGCCATTATCTGAAAGTGGTAGTTTTTAGTCACAAAATTAGAAAATTTTGATAGTTTTTTGATGAGTTTTAAAAAGGTGGTAGTTCTGTGGAACATTAACCTCTAAAGTGGTAGTTTTTTGTCAATCACTCTATTTTGGGACAGTGGGAGTACAAATTCATGAGTATGGAATATTTTATTTCTTTCCCATCCTTTGCATACATATAATATACACGACCACAATAATGCATTGCCATGGAGGATGGAATACGAAACAAATAAGGATTAGAATACAGAAACATCGAGTGTTGTTTATTCTTTCTTTTTTGGTACTACTATCAGCCTTGCTTGGTTCAGAAAATCATCACCACGGCTTTTGCAGCCTATCCCTGACTCCCTGTCATGTATTGTTTATTCTTTCATCTTTTATACTCTCCAAACAGACTTTCGTTTCGCTTTATAAATAAAACAACAACCGAACAAAGTGCACGGCCAAACGATACAAAATAGTAAGGTAGCCATCCGACACACATAGAATGCATGTGACTACGCCACCAGCAACACACACCGGGCGAACTAAACACCCCCGTGTTACGATCTAGCACACCTAGGTTCCATGACAATGCCATCAAGAAGGAAAATGACGCAGAGCGCCGCCGCTGCCGAATCCACTGAACAAAGGTCTTCACCCGGAGCCTTGACACGAAGATAAGAACCATAACGACATCTTCAAGAAGAACACGACACCCATGGGTGTCACCATCGTTGCCGCCAAGGCACGGAGCTTTCGCTCGAAAACTCACCCGTCCTACTATGAGGCCGGCAGGAGGAGAACGACGATGTCAGATCCCCATATTTGGATCAGGATGTCACCCCTTCGGGAGAGAGAGCACGTCCGAGCTTCCCGCCGCACCACCTCCCATTGCACCCACAACCCGAGAAGGGAGCCACCATCATCGCAATGCTGCCCGCCGAAGAGCAACCATGCAAACCGCCATCCGAGGCCGCCGCCTGATACGTCTCCAACGTATCTATAATTTTTTATTGTTCCATGCTATTATATTATCTGTTTTGGATGCTTTATATACATTAATATGCTATTTTATATTATTTTTAGGACTAACTTATTAACCTAGAGCCCAGTGCCAGTTTCTGTTTTTTCCTTGTTTTTGACTTTTACAGAAAAAGAATATCAAACGGAGTCCAAACGGAATAAAACTTTCGCGATGAATTTTCTTGGACCAGAAGACACCTACGAGACGGAAATGAAGTCAGAAGACCCACAAGGGCGCGCCCTAGGGGGGAGCCCCTTGGCTTGTGGCCCCCTCGGAGGTCTCCTAACCCTAATCATTGGCCTATATATTCCCAAACCATCAAAGGCATCCATGAAAATACTTTTTCACTGCCGCAAGCCTCTGTTCCCGTGAGATCCCATCTTGGGGCCTTTTCGGCGATCTGCCGGATGGGGATTCGATCACGAAGGGGATCTACATCAACCCTATTGCCCCTCCGATGATGCGTGAGTAGTTTACCATAGACATATGGGTCCATAGCTAGTAGCTAGATGACTCTTCTTTCTCTTTGATCTTCAATACAATGTTCTCCTCAATGTTCTTGGAGTTCTATCTGATGTAATACCTTTTGCGGTGTGTTCGTCGAGATCCGATGAATTGTGAATTTATGATCAGATTATCTATCAATATTATTTGAATCTTTTCTGAATTCTTATATGCATGATTTGATATCTTTGTATTTCTCTTCGAATTATCGTTTTGGTTTGGCCAACTAGATTGGTATTTCTTGCAATGGGAGAGGTGCTTAGTTTTGGGTTCAATCTTGTGTGATTTCACCCAGTGACAAAGTAGGGGTAGCGAGACACGTATTGTATTGTTGTCATCAAGGATAAAAAGATGGGGTTTTCATCATATTGCTTGAGTTTATTCCTCTACATCATGTCATCTTACGTAATGCGTTACTATGTTATCTTGAACTTAATACTCTAGATGCAGGCAGGAGGCGGTCGATGTGTGGAGTAATAGTAGTAGAGGCAGACAAGAGTTGGTCTACTTGACACGGACGTGATGCCTATATTCATAATCATTGCCTTGGATATCATCACAACTTTGCGCTTTTCTATCAATTGTTCGACAGTAATTTGTTCACCCACCGTATACTTTCTTTCAAGAGAGAAGCCTCTAGTGAAACATATGGCTCCCGGATCTATTTTCCATCATATATTTTCGGATCTATAAACCAAAAAACCCAAAAAATACCTTGTTGCATTTATTTTTTTATTTTGTTTTAAGTTTTAATAATCATTTATATCTATATGTATCAGATCTCACCATTGCAATTGACCGTGAAGGGATTGACAACCCCTTTATCGCGTTGGGTGCAAGTGTTTGATATTTTGTGCAGGTGCATAGATTGGAGACTTTCTTGTATCTCCTGCTGGATTGATACCTTGGTCCTCTAACTGAGAAAAATACTTATCTCTACTTTGCTGCATCACACTTTCCTTTTTAAGGAAAAAACCAACGCAAGCTGAAGAAGTAGCAGGAAGAATTTCTGGCGCCGTTGCCGGGGAGGTCTACATCAAGCCTACCAAGTACCCATCATAAACTCTCATCTCTTGCATTACATTATTTGTCATTTGCCTCTCGTTCCCCCCCCCCACTTCTAAAATGTTTTCAGAAAAATACAAAAAGATTTGCCTTTTTATTCACCCTTCTTCCGTTTGTCTTTTCGTCTGCTTTTTGGTTGCTTGTGCGCTAGTTTGCCTTTTTTTTCTTTTATGCCTCAACCCAAGAACTTTGGTCCTTACTATAGGAAGTTGGAATAAATTGAAAATAATGGTAGGAGCTTCATGTCCTTACAATTTGAGCATGATAGTTTCTTTAGGAACGAACTTAAGGAGCAAAAAACTATGATGGAGTATATTAATAAAGAGCTCGATGATATGTCTAAAGAATTTTATGATCTTAAATCTCAATTTTCTCATCTTGCAAATTTAGTAGGCCAAATTTCCGATAAACAAACTACTTTGGTTAATAAGATGGCTGCTAAACCGATTCCTTTTGAAAATAACGATGAAGATCTTAAAGTGATTGAAGTGACTCGTATCGAATCTTTGTTTTATTATATAAATCTTGATAAAGATGGGACTGGATATGAGTCAACTTTAGTTAAAAGCCGTCCCAATGATTTGGAGTTTAAAGGATGTCGGTGTGAGGACGACACCTATGGGATCACGAGAATCCCTACATTGGTTGCGGGGCGTGGGGTTGTGAGAAGGGCGGATCGAACAGATAGCACACGGGTTCTTTATCCAGGTTTGGGCCGCGAGGATGCGTAAAACCCTACTCCTGCTTTGGTTGTTCGTTTATCTGTGTTCTCAGGCTAGCAATGGGGCGTACGAGCTCCAAAAAGTCGAATCCCTCTCCTGGTCGCCTTGGGCCTCCTTTTATAGGGAAAGGGGTCGCCACAGTGGCACACAGGAGGTGGAAAGGGCACGGTGATACGAGTTTAGCCCTCGCATTACATGACAAGGCGCATTTAATGCGTCTTGCTTAGGTGTCCTTGCTTTATCGGGGACGGGGGAGAACCCAGTCTTGTCCGTCGCTGCTCCCTTTCGCGTCGACACGCCCCTGGCCAGCGGTGCCCGTGGCGCCATGTAGGCAAGCATGCAGCTGAGGTGGCGCAGCGGTGGGTCTCCACAAAGATCTGCCTGCCGCCACGCAGGTGCCTGCCCAACTGGTTGGGTCGGCAGCTGCACGCGAACGGTGGTAGAGGTTGGAATTGTCGTGGGCCTGATGGTGGCCCTACGGGTGTCCTTGGCGAGGGCCTCGCCGTAGCCCCGGCAAGGGTCTTGCCTGGGCCCCGGCAAGGGTCTTGCCGTGGCGCCTCCTGTCGTTCCCGACAAGGCTCTTGTCGGGGGCCTTGTGGTCTTCCTTGGCTGGGATCCTGCCAAGGGTCGTCATCTTCTATAGTGTGTATCTGATCTTGAATGTCTTCACAAAGATCTGCATGCCACCACGGGGATGTCTCCCGAATCCTTGCCCCACGGGGGCAGTGGACTCAAGGGTGACTCGCTCCGTAGGTGTGGGGCGAGCTGCCACGGCAAGGGTCTTGCCGGGTTTGCTAAAACCGTCCCCCGGCAAGGATCTTGCCGGGGGAGTCTGCTTCGTCCCCTTTGCTCTTTGTGGTCTTGGTCTTGGCGTCGTTCCGCTCCTTTCGAGCTTCGGCCTTACCTTGGCTCACCTCCCTTGCCTTGCCGGTGCGGTGGTGTCCGTGTCTCGGACTGCCCGTGCACAGTTATAGGGGTACAAAAAGTGTACCCCTCCCTTTTTGTACACCGACAGGAGCCCCCGGGCCTGGGCCACACATAAGCGCAATCGCGTCGTTGGGCTAGGCCCAAAAATGGTGCGCGGGCAGGCGGGGTAGTTTTTACCGTGGTAAGTTTCTTCGCGCGCTGCGCTTCCCATGCCTCCCGCGCGTGGCTCAGCGTGGGGAGGCGTGCGTGACGTGGGCGGCATGCGTGGGGCTGAGCTCTACGCCCATGCGTCACGTTGTAGTAAAAGGGGGCGGTTCGCGCCTTCCCCATAAACGGAGGAAGGCGTGGAGGCTCGGCCCATTCACTGAACGGGGCCGGGGCGTGGTCTTCAAGGCGCCCACCCCCTGCGATCACGGGGTGAGGAGAGGTCACCTCACCCATCGCCTCGGTCCCGCATGCCTACCACGTGGTTCCCACGCGCTCAGGGTGGCGAACGGTGGAGGCGGGGAACCGGGCCATCACGGGCCGGGGCAGCGAGTCGGTCCCAGTCCCCTGCGCCTTCCGCGTCTTGATTGGCTGAGTGGGGCGGCCGAGCCCCCATCCCGGCTCTTTATAAAGAGCTGGGGAAGGAAATGGCGTCCCGCACTCTTTCATCTTCTCTTTCCTTCAGCTTGTGCTCCCCCCTCCCTCCATCCGCCATGGAGAGAGGGAATCCTAGCTCTTCAACAGTGGCAGCGAGGGTTGCCGCCCGACAACACGCCCTCCCTTCCCCTTTACCTGCGGTGGCAAAGCCAGTCGCGAGGGGAAGGGGGAGGGGGCGATGCCGCGGGCGAGGCCGTGGGCGAGGCCGAGGTGCTCAGGGAAGAGGAGAACAGGGCGGCGCGCCAGTCTCGCCTTCGCCAGTGGTTCCTCCCCCCATGAAGGGCCATGTTGGGGGTGACCCTTGCGAGTTCTTCGTCAGACTGCGCCGGTCGCCTCGCCGTCGTCTTTGTCTCCCGACTCCATTCGCGAGCGAGATGGAGCTGGATCCGCCGGAGTCCTTGCGGTTGCACATGAGGGGCTGTTGGATCAGTGGTACGCGAGCTCGCGTCGACTTCCCAGCCCCTCATGTGATGTATCTTGGCCGAGGGTGGAAGACGTTCGCTCATATCCACCGCTTGACGGTGGGGCTCACCCTCCATTTCAAGCTGATGGAGGGCGGCCTCCTCTCCGTCAAGGTCTTTGGGTGCTTCGGGACTCGGGCAAGGTGCTGCTTGGAGAGCTCTTCTGATAGTGAAGACTCCTCCTCAGGCGGGAGTGACAAGGAGGACAGCGGCAGCGACGACGAGGGTAGAGGGCGGCAGGATGACGGGTCCGACTAGGTGTCGGGCGCCGCTCCATGCGGCACCAGCGATCCCATCATCCGTGTCGCCGGCTTCCTGAACTTCTCGGGGTCGCCTCCTTGGGCGGCTGGCGTTGGGAGGCTGCGGAAGAGGAAGAGGGCGGGCGGCAAGGCCGTCAAATTGGAGTACGCGGGCACCGACGCCTTCGACGCGTATTTGACGTCCTGCCGCCTCGTCTTCGAGCTCTGCTTCCGGCGCCGCCATCACCATCCAGCGTTCGGACGGTCGCCGAGATGTTCTCTTGGTTCCTTCTGCCACCCGTAGCTCGCCTAGGCGCTCCCTTTTGCCCTTTTCACCTACTTGACCTGCCTCCTGAGGAAGGGACAAGAAAGGGGTTACGGGCACCTTATCTCTTTTTAGTTTGTAAGCCTTTAGGCTTTAGCTGAATTTAAAACTTGTAATCCCACCATTCATCATTCCCTATGGGCTGTACCTGAGTGGAATGTTTTTAATGAAAAAGGGATGCTTGTCGGGTCATTTGTTTGCGGGTAGAACCCACGACAAGGAGTAAATCCTTGATATCCTTAAGATAAACATTTCCTTGCCCGGCAACAGGCCCTGCCGTCTCCCCACTTCGCTTGACCCTTCTCACGCTTTCGGCGGAGGCAGGGATGAGGTGGGTTCGGGCTCCTCGTTTCATCCTTTTGCCGCCGCGACTACGACTAAACCTGGCCCCAGGAACGAGCCCAAGGGCCTAGTGTTTTTAGGAGAGCACGGTAGCTTTGGAAAAAACGAGGTTTCACATACTGAGTCCATGAGGGAATGCATGATAAGGGATGAAGAACTTATCTGAAGTTGTAGCCCCCGGCAACTCTGGTTTGCCGTGGGAGAATATTTGTACTTGCAGCCCCCCGGCAATACTGGCTTGCCGAGGTCTGGATGCCGGTCTGTCCTTCTTTTCTTTTTCGTCCTCAAGTGATCTGGCAAGGATATCTGTGAGTCCTGCGAACCAAAGAAGACAAAAGAACAGCAAAGAGACGCACACTCGACCTCTAAGCTAGGGGTTAGTCGCCGCTCAAGCACTATCAACCCTAACCAAGGACGAGACTTGACCTAGCATGCATGCTATAACTTAGGGCGCCAGCGCTTCATTTATTTATGCTCAGGGTCTGCGCCTGGCTTTGTACAGAGGGTTACATGCATCATCGGCAATGCTTGTACAAAAGGTGGCTCGTCGGGGGGCCCGGCAAACCGCGCCTCACAGGTAAAACTTGCGAAGATGCTTAATGTTCCAGGAGTTACTCACCGGAACAGCATCTTCGGTCTCCAGGTGGACTGCGCCGGGCCTGGTGACTCGTATTACCCGATAAGGGCATTCCCACTTTGGCGTCAACTTGTTGGAATTCTTGGCCGATTGAACGCGCCGAAGGACAAGGTCGCCTTCCTCAAGGCTCCGGGCATGAACCTTGCGGCTATGGTAGCAGCGCAAGGCTTGCTGGTAGCATGCTACTCTTACAACCGCCCGAAGACGATCTTCCTCAAGGAGCACTGCGTCATCTTGCCGCAGTTGCTATTGCTCAAGCTCGTCATAAGCGAGCACTCGAGGTGACCCGTATATGAGTTCAGTGGGGAGAACTGCTTCCGCCCCGTACACCAGGGCAAAAGGTGTCTGGCCGGTGGCTCGATCTGGCGTCGTCCTGATCGACCAAAGAACTGTCGGCAACTCATCAATCCAGTGACTTCCACTCTTGTGCAGCCTGTCAAAGGTCTTGGTCCTCAAGCCTCGCGGTACTTCAGCATTTGCCCTCTCAGCTTGAACATTGCTTCGCGGGTGAGCAACGGAAGCAAAATAGACTTTGCTGCCGAGGTCTTGGGTATATTAGATGAAGGTGCGGCTTGTGAACTGGGTGCCGTTGTCGGTGATAACCCTGTTAGGTACGCCAAAATGGCACACTAGTCCCTTGAAGAACTTGACGGCTGACTGAGTTGTGACCTTCCTCACTGCCTCCACCTCTGGCCACTTTGTGAACTTGTCGATTGCAACGTACAAGTACTCAAAGCCCCCGACAGCGCGGGGGAAAGGGCCCTGTATGTCAAGCCCCCAGACCGAGAAGGGCCAAGAGAGAGGAATGGTTTGAAGGGCTTGGGCTGGCTGATGGAGCTTCTTTGAATGGAACTGACACGCTTCACACCTGGTGACTAGTGTCGTCGCATCCTGGAGGGCGGTGGGCCAGAAGAAGCCTTGCCGGAATGCCTTGCCGGCAAGGGCCCTTGACCCAATGTGGGATCCACATATGCCTCCGTGTATCTCCGCCAACAGCTCCAGTCCTTCCTCACGAGGGAAACACTTCAATTTCACACCGTTCGGCCTCTTTCTGTACAGGACGTCATCGACGAACTGGTACATAGTAGAGCGACGGGCTACTTTCTCCGCTTCTTCCTGCTCCTCAGGAAGTTCCCCTGTTTGGAGGAATCAGACGGTATGCTGTGCCCATGCCGTAGCCTGGGGCTCGACGGCGAGGGCTAAAGGCATTTCCTCCGCTATGGGAGCGGCTGTCTCGATGGCAAGAGCTTGATGCTCCGCCGCAGCCAGTCGTTCCGTGGCGGGCTCAGTATCCTCGGCAACATCTTTGCCGGTGGCTCCGGGGAGCTCGGCGGGAAAGTACTTGCCGGGGCCCGATTTCCTCCTCTTATTCTGCTCTGTTGATGGATGAACGGATGGCTGAGTTAGCTGAAGCACAAAGGTACCTGGTTCCACAGGTAGCTTGAGGGTAGCGCATTTGGACAGGTAATCGGCGATATCGTTCTCCGCTCGGGGAACGTGTTCAGCCTGTATACCGTCAAAATGTTCTTCCAGCTTTCTCACTTCATCAATGTAGGCCTTCATCAACGGGGTCTGGTAATCCTTGTTGACTTGCTTGACGACAAGCTATGAGTCCCCCCTGACGATGAGTTTCTTGATTCCGAGGTTCACCGCGATCCTAAGACCGGCAAGCAGTCCTTCGTACTCTGCCGTATTGTTGGTTGACACCTCCCTGGGGAAGTGCATCTAGATCACGTACTTGAGGTGCTCACCAGTGGGCGCGACAAGTAGTACGCCAGCCCCGGCGCCTTGTAAGGAGAAAGCTCCATCAAAGTACATGATCCAATCACAACCTGCTTCCTTGCCGGGGAGAGCAGTCTCTTGGGTTTCTTCGTCAGGCATTGCGGTCCATTATGTAATGAACTCCGCTAGGACTCGACTCTGAATCGTCGAGGTACTTTCAAACTTGAGGCCAAAGCTGGACAGCTCCAGTGCCCATTCCACAATTCTTCCCGTTGCATCCGGATTGTGCAATATCCGCTGCAGAGGGAAGCGAGTGATGACAGTGATCTTGTGTGCCTGGAAGTAATGATGCAGCTTCCTCGAGGCCATAAGAAGGCCGAAGAGCAGTTTCTGCAGTTCCTGCAGGAGGGAACTATCAAAGTAGATCGGGTGCTGCATCATTTTCTTCTTCGGCGTCACGTCAACTGGCTGTGTCGTCTCTGCATTGGTGGTGTCGGGCTCTGCCGCTGCCATATCCTCATCATTAACCTCTCTCTGCGCCACCAGTGCGACGCTGACTGTTGGAAATATGCCCTAGAGGCAATAATAAAAAGGGTTATTATTATATTTCCTTATTCATGATAATTGTCTTTTATTCATGCTATAACTGTATTGTCCGGAAATCGTAATACACGTGTGAATACATAGACCATAACATGTCCCTAGTGAGCCTCTAGTTGACTAGCTCGTTGTTCAACAGATAGTCATGGTTTCCTGACAATGGACATTAGATGTCATTGACAACGGGATCACATCATTAGGAGAATGATGTGATGGACAAGACCCAATCCTAAGCATAGCACAAGATCGTGTAGTTCATTTTGCTAGAGCTTTTTCAATGTCAAGTATCTCTTCCTTAGACCATGAGATCGTGTAACTCCCGGATACCGTAAGAGTGCTTTGGGTGTACCAAACGTCACAACGTAACTGGGTGACAATAAAGGTGCACTACAGGTATCTTCGAAAGTGTCTGTTGGGTTGACACGGATCGAGACTGGGATTTGTCACTCCGTATGACGGAGAGGTATCACTGGGCCCACTCGGTATTGCATCATCATAATGAGATCAAAGTGACCAAGTGTTTGGTCACGGGATCATGCATTACGGTACGAGTAAAGTGACTTGCCGGTAACGAGACTAACGAGGTATTGGGATACCGACGATCGAGTCTCGGGCAAGTAACATACCATTTGACAAAGGGAATTGCATACAGGGTTGATTGAATCCTCGACATCGTGGTTCATCTGATGACATCATCGAGGAGCATGTGGGAGCCAACATGGGTATCCAGATCCCGCTGTTGGTTATTGACCGGAGAGCCGTCTCGCTCATGTCTGCATGTCTCCCGAACCCGTAGGGTCTACAAACTTAAGGTTCGGCGACGCTAGGGTTATTAGGAAGACTTGTATGTGATTACCGAAAGTTTTTCGGAGTCCCGGATGGGATCCCGGACGTCACGAGGAGTTCCGAAATGGTCCGGAGGTAAAGATTTATATATGGGAAGTTGTCATACGGACACCGGAAGGTTTCGGGGGCATATCGGTATTGTACCGGGGCCACCGGAAGGGTTCCGGGGGTCCACCGGGAGGGGCCACCCCTCCCGGGGGGGCAACATGGGCCGCGTGGGGCAGGAGCCAGCCCCTGGAGGGCTGGGCGCCCCCCCTTGGGCCCATGCGCCTAGGGTTGGGGGGGAACCCTAGAGGGGGCGCCCCCTTGCTTGGGGGGCAAGTCCCCCCTCCCTGGCCGCCGCCCCCCCTCTAGATCCCATCTAGAGGGGCCGGCCCCCCTTGCCCCTTCCCCTATAAATAGAGGGGTGAGAGGGAGGGCTGAACACCCAAGCCAAGGCGCAGCCCCTCCCCTCCCCAACACCTCTCCTCCTCCGTTCTGTGCTTGGCGAAGCCCTGTCGGAGTACTGCCTCTCCACCATCATCACGCCGTCGTGCTGCTGCAGGAGCCTTCTTCCTCAACCTCTCCTTCCCCTTGCTGGATCAAGAAGGAGGAGACGTCACCCGTTCCGTACGTGTGTTGAACGCGGAGGTGCTGTCCGTTCAGCACTTGGTCATCGGTCATCTGAATCACGGCGAGTACGACTCCATCATCACCGTTCCCTCGAACGCTTCCGTACGCGATCTACAAGTGGTATGTAGATGCAAACTCACTCCCTTGACTCGTTGCTTAGATGAACTCATAGATGGATCTTGGTGAAACCGTAGGAAAAATTTTAATTTTCTGCAATGTTCCCCAACGGTGGCATCATGAGCTAGGTCTATGCGTAGTTCTCTATTGCACGAGTAGAACACAATTTTGTTGTGGGCATAGATCTTATCAACTTGCTTGCCTCTACTAGTATTATCTTGCTTCAGCGGTATTATGGGATGAAGCGGCCCGGACCAACCTTACACGTACGCTTACGTGAGACCGGTTCCACCGACTGACATGCACTAGTTGCATAAGGTGGCTGGCGGGTGTCTGTCTCTCCCACTTTAGTTGGAGCGGATCCGATGAAAAGGGTCCTTATGAAGGGTAAATAGAAGTTGACAAGAGCACGTTATGGTTATTTGTAGGTAAGAAAACGTTCTTGCTAGAACCCAATTGCAGCCACGTAAAAGATGCAACAACAATTAGAGGACGTCTAACTTGTTTTTGCAGCAATTGTCATGTGATGTGATATGGCCAGAAGTTGTGATGAATGATGAATGATATATTGTGATGTATGAGATCATGTTCTTGTAATAGGAATCACGACTTGCATGTTGATGAGTATGACAACCGGCAGGAGCCATAGGAGTTGTCTTTATTTTTTGTATGACCTGCGTGTCATTGAAGAACGCCATGTAAATTACTTTACTTTATTGCTAAACGCGTTAGCCATAGAAGTAGAAGTAGTCGTTGGCGTGACAACTTCATGAAGACACAATGATGGAGATCATGATGATGGAGATCATGGTGTCATGCCGGTGACAAAGATGATCATGGAGCCCCGAAGATGGAGGTTGAAGGAGCTATATGATATTGGCCATATCACGTCACTACTATATAATTGCATGTGATGTTTATTATGTTTTATGCATCTCGTTTACTTAGAACGACGGTAGTAAATAAGATGATCCCTTATAATAATTTCAAGAAAGTGTTCCCCCTAACTGTGCACCGTTGCTAAAGTTCGTCGTTTCGAAGCACCACGTGATGATCGGGTGTGATAGATCCTTACGTTCACATACAACGGGTGTAAGACAGATTTACACATGCAGAACACTTAGGGTTAACTTGACGAGCCTAGCATGTACAGACATGGCCTCGGAACACAAGAGACCGAAAGGTCGAACATGAGTCGTATAGAAGATACGATCAACATGGAGATGGTCACCGATGATGACTAGTCCGTCTCACGTGATGATCGGACACGGCCTAGTCGACTCGGATCGTGTAACACTTAGATGACTAGAGGGATGTCTAATCTGAGTGGGAGTTCATTAAAATAATTTGATTAGATGAACTTAATTATCATGAACTTAGTCTAAAACTTTTGCAAAATATGTCTTGTAGATCAAATGGCCAACGCTCATGTCAACATGAACTTCAACGCGTTCCTAGAGAAAACCAAGCTGAAAGATGATGGCAGCAACTATACAGACTGGGTCCGGAACCTGAGGATCATCCTCATAGCTGCCAGGAAACAATATGTCCTAGAAGGACCGCTAGGTGATGCACCCGTCCCAGAGAACCAAGACATTATGAATGCTTGGCAGACTCGCGCTGATGATTACTCCCTCGTTCAGTGTGGCATGCTCTATAGCTTAGAATCGGGGCTCCAAAAGCGTTTTGAGCAACACGGAGCATATGAGATGTTCGAGGAGCTGAAACTAGTTTTCCAAGCTCATGCCCGGGTCGAGAGATATGAAGTCTCCGACAAGTTCTATAGTTGTAAGATGGAGGAAAATAGTTCTGTCAGTGAGCATATACTCAAAATGTTTGGGTTGCACAACCGCCTGTCCCAGCTGGACATTAACCTCCCGGATGAGGCGGTCATTGACAGAATCCTTCAGTCGCTCCCACCAAGCTACAAGAGCTTTGTGATGAACTACAATATGCAGGGGATGGTAAAGACCATTCCTGAAGTATTTTCAATGCTGAAGTCAGCAGAGGTTGAAATCAAGAAAGAACATCAAGTGTTGATGGTCAATAAGACCACTAAGTTCAAGAAGGGCAAGGGTAAGAAGAACTTCAAGAAGGACGGCAAAGATGTTGCCGCGCCCGGTAAGCCAGTTGTCGGGAAGAAGTCAAAGAATGGACCCAAGCCTGAAACTGAGTGCTTTTATTGCAAGGGGAAGGGTGACTAGAAGCGGAACTGCCCCAAATACTTAGCGGATAAGAAGGCCGGCAACACTAAAGGTATATTTGATATACATGTAATTGATGTGTACCTTACCAGTACTCGTAGTAACTCCTGGGTATTTGATACCTGTGCCGTTGCTCACATTTGTAACTCATAGCAGGAGCTGCGGAATAAGCGGAGACTGGCGAAGGACGAGGTGACGATGCGCGTCGGGAATGGTTCCAAGGTCGATGTGATCGCCGTCGGCGCGCTACCTCTACATTTACCTACGGGATTAGTTTTAAACCTCAATAATTGTTATTTAGTGCCAAGTTTGAGCATGAACATTGTATCAGGATCTCGTTTAATACGAGATGGCTACTCATTTAAATCCGAGAATAATGGTTGTTCTATTTATATGAGAGATATGTTTTATGGTCATGCCCCTATGGTCAATGGTTTCTTCTTAATGAATCTCGAATGTAATATTACACATATTCATAGCGTGAATACCAAAAGATGTAAAGTTGATAACGATAGTCCCACATACCTGTGGCACTGCCGCCTTGGTCACATTGGTGTCAAGCGCATGAAGAAGCTCCATGCTGATGGACTTTTAGAGTCTCTGGATTATGAATCATTTGACACATGCGAACCATGCCTCATGGGCAAAATGACCAAGACCCCGTTCTCCGGAACAATGGAGCGAGCAACCAACTTGTTGGAAATCATACATACCGATGTGTGCGGTCCAATGAGCGTTGAGGCACGTGGAGGATATCGTTATGTTCTCACTCTCACTGATGACTTGAGTAGATATGGGTATGTCTACTTGATGAAACACAAGTCTGAGACCTTTGAAAAGTTCAAGGAATTTCATAATGAAGTAGAGAGTCAACGTGACCGAAAGATAAAGTTCTTACGATCGGATCGTGGAGGAGAATATTTAAGTCACGAATTTGGTACACACTTAAGAAAATGTGGAATCGTTTCACAACTCACGCCGCCTGGAACACCTCAGCGTAACGGTGTGTCCGAACATCGTAATCGCACTCTATTGGATATGGTGCGACCTATGATGTCTCTTACCGATTTACCGCTATCATTTTGGGGATACGCTCTAGAGACAGCTACATTCACTTTAAATAGGGCACCGCTAAATCCGTTGAGACGACACCGCATGAATTATGGTTTGGGAAGAAACCTAAGCTGTCGTTTCTAAAAGTTTGGGGATGCGATGCTTATGTCAAGAAACTTCAACCTGAAAAGCTCGAACCCAAGTCGGAAAAATGCGTCTTCATAGGATACCCTAAAGAAACCATTGGGTATACCTTCTACTTAAGATCCGAAGGCAAGATCTTTGTTGCCAAGAACGGATCATTTCTGGAAAAAGAGTTTCTCTCGAAAGAAGTAAGTGGGAGGAAAGTAGAACTCGATGAAGTACTACCTCTTGAACGGGATAGTAGTGCAGCTCAGGAAAATGTTCCTGTGATGCCTACACCAACTGAAGAGGAAAACAATGATGATGATCAAGGTATCTCGGATCAAGTTGCTATCGAACTTCGTAGGTCCACAAGGACACGTTCCGCACCAGAGTGGTACGGCAACCCTGTCCTGGAAATCATGTTGTTAGACAATGGTGAACCTTCGAACTATGAAGAAGCAATGGCGGGCCCAGATTCCAACAAATGGCTAGAAGCCATGAAATCCGAGATAGAATCCATGTATGAAAACAAAGTATGGACTTTGACTGACTTGCCCTATGATCGGCGAGCGATAGAAAACAAATGGATCTTTAAGAAGAAGACGGACGCGGATGGTAATATCACCATCTATAAAGCTCGACTTGTCGCTAAGGGTTATCGGCAAGTTCAAGGGATTGACTACGATGCGACTTTCTCTCCCGTAGCGAAGCTTAAGTCCGTCCGAATCATGTTAGCAATTGCCGCATACTATGATTATGAGATATGGCAGATGGACGTCAAAACGGCATTCCTTAATGGGCATCTTAAGGAAGAACTGTATATGATGCAGCCGGAGGGTTTTGTTGATCCTAAGAATGCTAACAAAGTATGCAAGCTCCAGCGATCCATTTATGGGCTGGTGCAAGCATCTCGGAGTTGGAACATTCGCTTTGATGAGATGATCAAAGCGTTTGGGTTTACGCAGACTTATGGAGAAGCCTGCGTTTACAAGAAAGTGAGTGGGAGCTCTGTAGCATTTCTCATATTATATGTAGATGACATACTTTTGATGGGAAATGATATAGAATTCTTGGACAGCATTAAGGCCTACTTGAATAAGTGTTTTTCAATGAAGGACCTTGGAGAAGCTGCTTATATATTAGGCATCAAGATCTATAGGGATAGATCGAGACGCCTCATAGGTCTTTCACAAAGCACATACCTTGATAAGATTTTGAAGAAGTTCAAAATGGATCAGTCCAAGAAAGGGTTCTTGCCTGTACTGCAAGGTGTGAGATTGAGCTTGGCTCAATGCCCGACCACGGCAAAAGATAAAGAAGAGATGAGCGTCATCCCCTATGCCTCAGCCATAGGATCTATTATGTATGTCATGCTGTGTACCAGACCTGATGTAAACCTTGCCGTAAGTTTGGTAGGAAGGTACCAAAGTAATCCCGGCAAGGAACACTGGACAGCGGTCAAGAATATCCTAAAGTACCTGAAAAGGACAAAGGACATGTTTCTCGTTTGTGGAGGTGACGAAGAGCTTGTCGTAAAGGGTTACGTCGACGCTAGCTTCGACACAGATCTGGATGACTCTAAGTCACAAACCGGATACGTGTATATGTTGAATGGTGGAGCAGTAAGCTGGTGCAGCTGCAAGCAGAGCGTCGTGGCGGGATCTACATGTGAAGCGGAGTACATGGCAGCCTCGGAGGCAGCGCATGAAGCAATATGGGTGAAGGAGTTCATCACCGACCTAGGAGTCATACCCAATGCGTCGGGGCCGATCAAACTCTTCTGTGACAACACTGGAGCTATTGCCCTTGCCAAGGAGCCCAGGTTTCACAAGAAGACCAGGCACATCAAGCGTCGTTTCAACTCCATCCGTGAAAATGTTCAAGATGGAGACATAGATATTTGCAAAGTACATACGGATCTGAATGTCGCAGATCCGTTGACTAAACCTCTCTCGCGAGCAAAACATGATCAACACCAGAACTCTATGGGTGTTCGATTCATCACAATGTAACTAGATTATTGACTCTAGTGCAAGTGGGAGACTGTTGGAAATATGCCCTAGAGGCAATAATAAAAGGGTTATTATTATATTTCCTTATTCATGATAATTGTCTTTTATTCATGCTATAACTGTATTGTCCGGAAATCGTAATACACGTGTGAATACATAGACCATAACATGTCCCTAGTGAGCCTCTAGTTGACTAGCTCGTTGGTCAACAGATAGTCATGGTTTCCTGACAATGGACATTAGATGTCATTGACAACGGGATCACATCATTAGGAGAATGATGTGATGGACAAGACCCAATCCTAAGCATAGCACAAGATCGTGTAGTTCGTTTTGCTAGAGCTTTTTCAATGTCAAGTATCTCTTCCTTAGACCATGAGATCGTGTAACTCCCGGATACCGTAAGAGTGCTTTGGGTGTACCAAACGTCAGAACGTAACTGGGTGACAATAAAGGTGCACTACAGGTATCTCCGAAAGTGTCTGTTGGGTTGACACAGATCGAGACTGGGATTTGTCACTCCGTATGACGGAGAGGTATCACTGGGCCCACTCGGTATTGCATCATCATAATGAGCTCAAAGTGACCAAGTGTTTCATCACGGGATCATGCATTACGGTACGAGTAAAGTGACTTGCCGGTAACGAGACTAACGATGTATTGGGATACTAACGATCGACTCTCGGGCAAGTAACATACCATCTGACAAAGGGAATTGCATACATGGTTGATTGAATCCTCGACATCGTGGTTCATCTGATGACATCATCGAGGAGCATGTGGGAGCCAACATGGGTATCCAGATCCCACTGTTGGTTATTGACCGGAGAGTCGTCTCGGTCATGTCTGCATGTCTCCCGAACCCGTAGGGTCTACACACTTAAGGTTTGGCGACGCTAGGGTTATTAGGAAGACTTGTATGTGATTACCGAAAGTTTTTCGGAGTCTCGGATGGGATCCCAGACGTCACGAGGAGTTCCGGAATGGTCCGGAGGTAAAGATTTATATATGGGAAGTTGTCATACAGACACCGGAAGGTTTCGGGGGCATATCGGTATTGTACCGGGGCCACCGGAAGGGTTCCGGGGGTCCACCGGGAGGGGCCACCCCTCCCGGGGGGGCCACATGGGCCACGTGGGGTAGGAGCCAGCCCCTGGAGGGCTGGGAGCGCCCCCCCTTAGGCCCATGCGCCTAGGGTTGGGGGGGAACCCTAGAGGGGGCGCCCCCTTGCTTGGGGGGCAAGTCCCCCCTCCCTGGCTGCCGCCCCCCTCTAGATCCCATCTAGAGGGGACGGCCCCCCTTGCCCCTTCCCCTATAAATAGAGGGGTGAGAGGGAGGGCTGAACACCCAAGCCAAGGCGCAGCCCCTCCCCTCCCCAACACCTCTCCTCCTCCATTGTGTGCTTGGCGAAGCCCTGTCGGAGTACTGCCTCTCCACCATCATCACGCCGTCGTGCTGCTGCTGGAGCCTTCTTCCTCGACCTCTCCTTCCCCTTGCTGGATCAATAAGGAGGAGACGTCGCCCGTACCGTACGTGTGTTGAACGTGGAGGTGCTGTCCGTTCAGCACTTGGTCATCGGTGATCTGAATCACGACGAGTATGACTCCATCATCACCCTTCCCTCGAACGCTTCCGTACACGATCTACAAGTGGTATGTAGATGCAAACTCACTCCCTTGAGTCGTTGCTTAGATGAACTCATAGATGGATCTTGGTGAAACCGTAGGAAATTTTTTAATTTTCTGTAACGTTCCCCAACACTGACCACCTGGTCCGTTGCCGCTAGGTATAGCAGCAACGGCTCCTGCGGCCTAGGCGCAACTAGTATTGGCGCGGAGGAGAGGTATTTCTTCAAACCTTGCAATGATGCTTCGGCTTCTGGCGTCCACTCCATTGGGCCCGCCTTTTTCAGGATGTTTAAAAAGGGAAGGGCACGCTCGGCAGACTTGGAAATGAACCTGCCCATGGCGGCGAAGCAACCAGCAAGCCGACGCACATCCTTGATTCGCTTGGGTGCCTCAATCTGCTCTATAGCTTTGATTTTGTCCGGATTGGCCTCTATCCCACGTTGTGACACCAAGAACCCGAGAAGCTTGTCGGACGGGACACCAAAGACGCACTTCTCAGGGTTCAGCTTGAGATTGATCTTGCGCAGGTTCGCAAATGTTTCTTGCAAATCTGGTATGAGGGTTGCCCTGTCCTTGGTTTTGACCACCATGTCATCCATATAAGCTTCCATATTTCTATGGAGCTGGGGTTCAAAACCAATCAGGACCGCCCTTGCAAACGTCGAACCAGCACTCTTCAACCCGAAAGGCATCCGCATGAAACAATACATACCACATGGGGTGATGAATGATATTTTCTCTTCGTCTTCTCTTGTCATGAAGATCTAGTGGTAGCCGGAGTAGGCGTCGAGGAATGACATCAGATCACATCCAGCCATGGAGTCAACAATCTGGTTGATGCACGGCAACGGGAAGGGGTCTTTAGGGCAAGCCTTATTGATATCTGTGTAATCCATACACAGTCTCCACTTCCCATTTGCCTTGCGCACCACGACCGGATTGGCCAACCACGTCGGATGGAGCACTCCTCTTACCAAACCCGCTGCTTCCAGTTTCCGGATCTCTTCAGTAATGAACTCTTGTCGTTCCAAAGCTTGCTTTCTGACCTTCTGCTTGACAGGCCGCGCATGAGGGCAGACATCAAGGTGGTGCTCAATCTCCTTCCTGGAACACCGGGGATGTCGGAAGCTTGCATTGCAAACACATCGACATTCGCCCGCAGGAAGGTGACGAGCGCGTCTTCCTATTTGTCACCAAGGGTGGAGCTTATGGTAAAAGCTCCTCCCGTGCCATCCTCATTGACAGAGACCTTCTTGGTTCCCGGCGGCATGGCCCTGGGCTTCTTGTTCCCGCCGGTAGAGCTCTCTGGCATGTCCTCGACGGGAGCTATACACTCCGAAGAGGTGCGCTTGCCGGAGTGGGTGTCCGAGGTATCACCGGTCTTCTTCTTCTTCTTCTTCTTCCCTCCCGGGGTCACAGCGGCAGGAGCAAGTGCCCTGGCGGCGGCAGCTGCTGCAACTGCTTGCTGGTATAATTGGTCAGTGCAAACTAGCGCTGGGCGGCCAAGGATCCCGTTGTAGGGCAAGGGGATCATGGCAACATCGAACACGATCCTCTCCGTCTTGAAGTTTAGGTCGCTTCCAAAAGTCACGGGCAGCGTGACCTTTCCCTTGGGTTGGCTTCTTCCCGGGTTGACCCCCTGAAATGTGCCCGTCTCTTCGAGGTCTCCATCAGGAATCTGCAGTTTCTCGACCACGGCAGGCAGGATTAAGTTCAGACCGGCCCCGCCATTGACTAGCATCTTCATCACCTTGAGGTTACGTATTGTTGGTGAAACCAACAATGGCAAGCACCCGACTGCAGTAGTGCGATCAGGGTGGTCCTCAGTGTCGAAAATGATAAAATGATAGGTGTGCTGGACCACTTCAGCGGCCTTTGGGCATCAAACGACGGCTCTGCCGCTGTAATCTCTCGCGCCCATTGCTTAAGCCGGCGGTGAGAAGTGTGTAGCAAGGCGCCGCCATCGATGCACATGGCCTCTGTAGCTTTCTGAAACTCTTGGCCGCCGGATTCGTCGTCCTCTTCATGATTGTCGTCTTCTGGCTTTCTGTCACAGCCCCGAGCGGGCCTCTCCTGTTGCTTATCCTTGCCGCGACGGCCCGCCTGGCCGTCACGCTTCTTGCCAGACCCCTCAGCACCGTCTGGGCCCTTCTCCTTGTCCCTCCTTTCATACTCAGCCCTCTGCTTCTCAGTGAGGAGCTCAACCTGTCGGCAGTCCTAGAGATCATGGCCCCTGGTGCGATGGATCTTGTAGTATCTCTTGTCGGAGTTTCCCAGCTTCTCGGCAGCCGCCAAGGCTGGCAGGCGACACACCCGGCAGCCTCCTTGTCGGGGTCGTCTGCCTTGGTTTTCTTGGTGGAGCCGGCGTCTTCGGATCCCTCGACGGCAAGCACAGCTTTTCCTTTGCGCTTCCTATTGCGGCGCCGGCCTTTCTTCGCCGGGGCGGCAATATCCTCATTTGAGGAGTCGGTTTCCACGCCGGCATCTTCGCCGGGGTATTTCCTTCCCTCTTCGGCTCGGACACATTTGTCAGCGAGAACATAGAGTTCTGCTACATCTCTCACCTTGTTCATTGCCAGCTCTTCGCGCATCTTGCGGTTACACATGTTCTGGTGGAATGCGCTGATGATGGCGGCAGGGTGAACATCAGGGATATTGTACTGTACCCGGCTGAACCTCTAAATATACTTGCGGAGACTCTCGCCTCCCTTCTGGGGAATGACGTGCAGGTCGCTTGCTTGGCCATGGGCTTGGTGGCCCCCAGTAAAGGCGCCCATGAACTCATGGCACAAATCCGACCAGGAGGAAATAGAGTCTACCGGCAAGTGCATCAACCAGGATATGGCATTGGGTTTAAGCGCCAACGGAAAGTAATTTGCAAGCACCTTATCATCGCGGGCTCCGGCAGTTTGCATCGCGATGGTGTAGACGCTGAGGAACTCGGACGGATGGGTCTTGCCACTATACTTTTCGCCCACGTCGGGTTTGAAGGTGCGGTGAGTGGGCCACTGGAACTGCCGCAGCTCACGGGTAAAAGCCGGATAGCCTACCTCGTAAGGTAGGCCTCCAGGGCTCCCCGGTGCTGGGTGGCTCACAGCAGGCCCTGCTCGCCTGTCTGATTGGTGGCGCGCTCCGCGCCGGTGCTCGATAGTGGTTCGAGCGTCTTCATGTTCTCGTTCCCGAAGAACTTGGCGCTGGTCACAGTGGGCCCGCGGGTCGGACGATGCCACGGAGATCTCGTTGCCCGTAACGTTGCGACGGGCTGGCGTCCGCGGTACCGGGCGGGGAGGAGGCGAGTGCACCATGGTCGCGGCGCCACCGGCTCTCCGCCACTGGTGCGTGGGACTCCGTCGGAGAGTCGACCCGGGGGCTCCACCAGACTCGATTCGTCTTTGTTGGCCATCGCAACAAGGCTTTGGATAGTGGCTCTCCATTCGTCGAGTTTCCTCGTGGTGGGAGGGAAATCGAGGAGCAACTGCACGCGCCCCAGGGCTTCTGCTGGCGTTGGTGGCAGTGAAACCTGCACGGATCGCGACACGCTTCGACTTCTGACCATGTCAGAAGGAGCTCTATCATGACCTCACAGTCGCATGCCATCTTCACCAGCGCCTCGGCGGGCGGGTAGGTCTTCTAAATCTCGGGAGCGGCGCTCGAGGCTCTTTCCGCAGCGATGCCCGGGGTCTTCGGCGTGGTTACGCCGTTCATCGCGTGCCGCTTGAGAGGAGCGCGTCGTCGGTGTCAGCGTGGGAGTCTTGGAAGCCCTCGTGTCCCCTTCGGGCGGGGTGGCAGCGATCCTGGAAGGCCCCGCGCCACCCGCGGAGGGCCTAGCTCTGTCTTTGGATTTGGCGGCGTGCGGCCCATTACCAGGCGCATGAACATCGCCGCCTCCCAAACTTCGGCTGCTAGGACGGTGTTGGTGTTCACGAACGGCGCCCCGGGTCCTTTCTGCGACCGGTCCGCTGCTCGCCCGCGTCGGGACGGAATGTCCGGTTCCCGTCGGGCCAACCGCCACTGTCATCTTCTTCTTTGGCGCCATGACGATGAAGAAGCGTCGAGCTAACTGCTAGAGTCGATTCTCACAAATGCGCCCCCTACCTGGCGCGCCAAAGATGTCGGTGCGAGGACGACACCTATGGGATCACGAGAATCCCTACTACGGTTGCGGGGCGCGGGGTTGCGAGAAGGGCGGATCGAACAGATAGCACACGGGTTCTTTTTCCAGGTTCGGGCCGCGAGGATGCGTAAAACCCTACTCCTGCTTTGGTGGTTCGTTTATCTGTGTTCTCAGGCTAGCAATGGGGCGTGAAGAGCTCCAAAAAGCCAAATCCCTCTCCTGGTTGCCTTGGGCCTCCTTTTATAGGGAAAGGGGTCACCACAGTGGCACACAAGAGGTGGAAAGGGCACGGTGATACGAGATTATCCCTCGCATTACATGACAAGGCGCATTTAATGCGTCTTGCTTAGGTGTCCTTGCTTTATCGGGGACGGGGGAGAACCCAGTCTTGTCCGTCGCCGCTCCCTTTCGCGTCGACATGCGCCCTGGCCAGCGGTGCCCGTGGCGCCATGTAGGCAGGCAGGCAGCTGAGGTGGCACAGCGGTGGGTCTCCACGAAGATCTGCCCACCGCCACGCAGGTGCCTGCCCAACTGGTTGGGTCGGCAGCTGCATGCGAACGGTGGTAGAGGTTGGAATTGGCGTGGGCCCGATGGTGGCCCTATGGGCGTCCTTGGTGAGGGCCTCGCCGTAGCCCCGGCAAGTGTCTTGCCGTGGCGCCTGCTGTCGTTCCCGGCAAGGCTCTTGTCGGGGGCCCTGTGGTCCTCCTTGGCTGGGATCCTACCAAGGGTCGTCATCTTCTATAGTGTGTATCTGATCTTGAATGACTTCACAAAGATCTGCATGCCACCACGGGGATGTCTCCCGAATCCTTGCCCCACGGGGGCAGTGGACTGAAGGGTGACTCGCTCCGTAGGTGTGGGGCGAGCTGCCACGGCAAGGGTCTTGCCGGGTTTGCTAAAACCGTCCCCCGGCAAGGATCTTGCCGGGGGAGTCTGCTTCGTCCCCTTTTCTCTTTGTGATCTTGGTCTTGGCGTCGTTCCGCTCCTTTCGAGCTTCGGCCTTACCTTGGCTCACCTCCCTTGCCTTGCTGGTGCGGTGGTGGCCGTGGCTCGGACTGCCCGTGCACAGTTATAGGGGTACAAAAAGTGTACCCCTCCCTTTTTGTACACCGACAAAGATCTTAATGAAAAAATTGATGAGATTGATAAAAGTGGGATTGGAAAGGTCAAAACTTTAAGGAGCGATGAACCCACTCTTTTGAATTTCAAGGACTTTAATTATGATAACTTTTCTTTGATAGATTGTATTTCGTTGTTGCAATCCATGTTGAATTCTCCATATGCTTATAATCAAAATAAAGCTTTTATTAAACATATCATTGATGCTATGATGAAATCTTTTGAAAAAAACTTGAGTTGGAAGTTCTATCCCTAGAAAGCTTTACGATTAGTGGGAACCTAATATTAAGATTAAAATTAAATATTATGAGTGTCATGCTTTGTGTGATTTGTGTTCTAGCGTTTCCACGATTCCAAAAACTTTATGTGATGTGCTAGGTTTCCGTGAATTTGATGATTGCTCTTTAAATTTGCATCTAGCGGAATCCACTATTAAAAAACCTATGGTAAGGATTAATGATGTTCTTATTGTTGTAAATAGGAATATTTGCCCATAGATTTCATTGTTCTTGATATAGATTGCAATCCTACATGTCCTATTATTCTTGGTAGACCTTTCCTTAGAACGATTGGTGCAATTATTTATATGAAAGAAGGAAACATTAGATTTCAATTTTCGTTAAGGAAGGGCATGGAACACTTTCCAAGAAAGAAAATTAAGTTACCATATGAATCTATTATGGGAGCTACTTATGGATTGCATACCAAAGATGGCAATACCTAGATCTATGTTTTATGACTAGCTAGGGGCGTTAAACAATAGCGCTAGTTGGGAGGCAGCCCAATTTTATTTTCATGTTTTTTTTGTTTTTGGTTCTGTTTTTCAATAAATTTATCATCTAGCCTCTGGTTAGATGTGTTTTGGTGTTTTAGTTAGTGTTTGAGCCAAGTAAGACCTTTGGGATGGCTTAGGGTGATAGTTGATTTGATCTTGCTGAAAAACAGAAACTTTTGCGCCCAGTAAAATTATTTTCAAAAATCATAGAACTGTACTATTGATCTGAAGTTTTTACACAAGATTGATATACAAATTTTTCAGATTGTCCTGAGTTTTTAGAATTTTTGGAGTTATAGAAGTATTCGAAGTTTGCAGATTGCTACAGACTGTTCTGTTTTTGACAGATTTTGTTTGCTTTGTGTTGTTTGCTTATTTTAATGAATATATGGGCAGTATCGGGGGGTATGGAACATGGAGAAGTTGGAATACAGTAAATATTACACCAATATAAATAAAGAATGAGTTTACAACAGTACCAAAAGTGGTGATTTATTTTCTTATACTAACAGATGTCATGAGTTTTATGTTGAGTTTTGTGCTGTGAAGTTTTCAAGTTTTGGGTAAAGATTTGATGGATTATGGAATAAGGAGTGCCAAGAGCCTAAGCTTAGGGATGCCCAAGGCACCCCAAGGTAATGTTCAAGGACAACCAAGAGCCTAAGCATGGGGATGCCCTGGAAGGCATCCCCTCTTTCGTCTTCACTCCATCAGTAAATTTACTTGAGGGTATATTTTTACTCACCACATGATATGTGTTTTACTTGGAGCGTCTTGTACGATATGAGCCTTTGATTTCTAGTTTGCCACAATCATCCTTATTGTACACACCTTTTTAGAGGGACACGCATGAATCGTGATTTATTAGAATACTCTATGTGCTTCACTTATATCTTTTGAGCTAGGCAATTTTGCTCTAGTGCTTCACTTATATCTTTTTAGAGCATGGATGTGGCTTTATTTTATAGAAATTGTTAACTCTCATGCTTCACTTATATTATTTTGAGAGTCTTTCTAAACAACATGGTAATTCGCTTAGGTTATGAATTTAGTCCTAATATGATGGGAATCCAAGAGGGATATAATAAAAACTTTCATATTAAGTGCATTGGATAATATGAGAAGTTTGATTCCTTGCATATTGTTTTGAGATATAAATATGGTGATATTAGAGACATGCTAGTGAGTAATTGTGGATTGGTAGAAATACTTGTGTTAAAGTTTGTGATTCCCGTAGCATGCACGTATAGTGAACCATTATGTGATGAAGTCGGAGCATGATTTATTTATTAATTGTCTTTCTTATGAGTGGCGGTCGGGGATGAGCGATGGTCTTTTCCCGCCAATCTATCCCCCTAGGAGCATGCATGTAGTACTTTGTTTCGATGACTAATAGATTTTTGCAATAAGTATGTGAGTTCTTTATAACTAATGTTGAGTCCATGGATTATACGCACTCTCACCCTTCCACCATATTGGTAGCCTCTCTAGTACCGCGCAACTTTCGCCGGTGCACAACACCCACCATATACCCTTCCTCAAAACAGTCACCATACCTACCTATTATGGCATTTCCATAGCCATTCCGAGATATATTGTCATGCAACTTCCACTGTTCCATTTTTTTTCTAAATTTGAGTTGTAATTCTTGAGTTGTAAGTAAATAAAAGTGTGATGATCATCATTATTAGAGCATTGTCCCATGTGAGGAAAGGATGATGGAAGCTATGATTCCCTCACAAGTTGGGACGAGTCTCTGAACTTTACAAAATAAAAGAGGCCAAAGAAGCCCATATAAAAAAAGAAAAAAGAGAGAGGCCAAAGAGCCCAAAAATAAAAAAATGAGAGAAAAGAGAGAAGGAACAAAGTTACTATCCTTTTTCCATACTTGTGCTTAAAAGTAGCACCATGATCTTCATGATAGAGAGTTTCCTATTTTGTCAGTTTCATAAACTAGTGGAAATGTTTCATTATAGAACTTGTCTTGTATATTCCAATGATGGCCTTCCTCAAATCGCCCTAGGTCTTCGTGAGAAAGCAAGTTAGATGCACACCCGCTTAGTTTCTTTTTGATCTTTCATAAACTTACAGCTCTCAGTGCATTCATTGTATGGAAATACCTACTCACTCACATTGATATCTATTGATGGGCATCTCCATAGCCCATTGATATGCCTAATTGATGTGAGACTATATCCTTCTTTTTGTCTTCTCCACAACCACCATATTCTATTCCACCTATAGTGCTATATCCATGGCTCATGCTCATATATTGCGTGAAAGTTGAAAAAGTTTGAGAACATAAAAAATATGAAGAAGTGCTTGGCTTGTCATAGGGGTTGTGTATGATTTAATACTTTGTGTGATGAAAATGGAGCACATCCAGGCTATATGATTTTGTAGGGATAACTTTCCTTGGCCATGTTATTTTGAGAAGACATAATTGATTTGTTAGTATGCTTGAAGTGTTATTGTTTTTATGTCAATATTAAACTTTTTTTTGAATCTTATGGATCTGATTATTCATGCCACTAAAAATAAAATTACATGGATACATATGTTAGGTGGCATTATGCATCAAAAATTCTATTTTTATCATTTTCCTCCTCGAGGACGTGCAGGAATTAATCTCGGGGATGCTTGATACTGTAGAAGACTATAGGATGCAACTCAAATGTATTCCATCGGAGTTGGTTACATTATATACAAGAGGTGTCTTGCGTGACAAGCCAACTAACTCTACAATATCTCTAGAGATCAATCTATACAAGGCTAGAGATAAGAGGAGAATCAGTCGGAAATAAATACAAGGATATCACGTTTCAACACCCCCCCGCAGTCGAAGCGTCGGCGTCGGCGTCGGCGATGCAAAGACTGGAACGGAAGTCCTGGAATGCAGCGGTAGGCAATCCCTTGGTCATGATATCGGCAAACTGTTGGGTGGTCGGTACATGAAGTACACGGAGCTGACCCAACTGAACCTTCTCGCGGACAAAGTGAACATCGAGCTCGATGTGTTTAGTGCGCTTGTGCTGCACCGGATTAGCCGCGAGATAGGTGGCCGATACGTTATCACAGAAGACCACAGTAGCCTTCGAAAGAGAAATCCGAAGCTCACCAAGAAGATGACGAAGCCAACAAGTCTCCGCAACAACATTGGCGACAGCACGGTACTCAGCCTCAGCACTCGAACGGGAAACAGTGGGCTGCCGTTTAGAGGACCAAGAGACCAAGGAGTCACCGAAGAAGACACAATATCCAGACGTGGAGCGACGAGTGTCTGGACAGCCAGCCCAATCCACGTCAGTATAAGCGAGGAGCTCAGTCGAGGCGGATGCACGGAGACGAAGACCGTAGGTCGGAGTGCCACGAATATACCGAAGAATGCGCTTGACCAAAGACCAGTGGACATCACGAGGCGAGTGCATATGCAAGCAAACTTGCTAGACTGCGAACTGAATGTCTGGTCTGGTGAGAGTGAGGTACTGAAGGGCGCCCACAATACTGCGATAAAGAGCAGCGTCGGTGGCAGGCTTGCCGGCGAAGGCTGAGAGCTTCGGCTTGGCCTCAGCAGGTGTGGCGGCTGGTTTGCAGTCAGTCATGCCGGCACGGTCCAGAAGATCAAGAGCATACTGTCCCTGATGCAGAAAGAACCCAGTGTCATCACGTCGCACATTAATGCCGAGGAAGAAGTGCAATGCGCCGAGATCCTTCAGTTGAAACTCAGAACCGAGGCGACCAATGATGTCGCGAAGAAGATCCGTGCGGGAGGCAGTGATGACAATATCATCAACATAGAGTAGAAGCATAGCCACATGATCAGCCCGATGCAGCACGAACAGGGACGTGTCAGATGTAGTGCTGCGAAACCCAAGAAGACCAAGGAATCCGGCGATGCGCTGGTACCAAGCGCGCGGAGCCTGTTTGAGGCCATATAAGGACCGGGACAACAGACAAACATCATCCGGCCGCTGAGGGTCAACGAACCCAGTCGGCTGCTGACAGAGGACTCGCTCCTGAAGATGGCCATACAGAAAAGCATTGTTGATGTCGAGCTGATGGACGGGCCAGTGACGAGAAGCAGCCAGCTGAAGCACCACACGAATCGTGGCGGGTTTGACGACCGGAGAAAAAGTCTCAGAGAAGTCAACGCCAGCACGTTGTGCAAATCCTCGGACAACCCAGCGAGCCTTGTACCGATCCAGTGAGCCATCCGGATGGAGTTTGTGACGAAAAACCCACTTGCCCGAGATGATGTTCGCTCCAGGAGGACGAGGAACAAGGGTCCAGGTCCGGTTGGCGACGAGAGCATCGTACTCAGCTCGCATAGTGGCGGTCCAATGCGGATCACTCGACGCAGAACGCACCGATCGCGGAACCGGAGAGAGGGTCGTGACGCTGAGGTTGTGGTAGCGCGGGTTCGGCTGGTGCACACCGGCCTTGGCACGCGTCACCATATGATGGTGAGGTGGCGGAGGAGGCGGGCGTGGACCGCGACGCCGAGGCACCACAGCGACCGGCTCAGATGACGAAGAAGAAGCCGGCGCTGTGACGGGTGTCAAGGGCCCGGCCGACGGGGCCGAGAGGGTCGGCTCCTCCAGAGCCGACAGGGAGCTGGAGTGCGCACGCTCGGTCGGCAATGTGGGCGTAGAGGAGCCCGAAGAGCCCGACTCCGCCTGAGCCGACGAGGCCTCTGATGGTCCGGCTGGGGTGGCGCCCGACTCCACCAGAGTCGGGGGGGCGATGACCCAACGAGTCCGGGGGAACGGGCTCCTCCAGAGCCAAGAGGCGGGGGCCCGGCGTGGCCGGGGAGGGCGGCGAGGCAGCACGCGACGAAGGCGCAGCCGCGCCCGAACGGCGAGGCGGTGGGAGCGCAAGGGCTCCACCAGGCCTGCGAGGAGAGGCGTCCAGAGGTGGCGAGGGACGCGATGCAGCCTGCTGAAACGGAAAAACAACCTCATCAAAATACACGTGCCGAGACACGATCACACGATGGGACTCCGGGTCGTAGCAACGGAAACCTTTGGTGTTTGGTTGGTAGCCAAGAAAAACACAAGCGATAGAGCGAGGCGCAAGCTTGTGCGGTGTCGTGGCGGTGATATTGGGATAACAAAGGCAACCGAAAACATGAAGATCATCGTATGACGGAGGTGACCCAAATAAGAGGTGATGAGGGGTGTAGTTCCACCGAGGTTTGCAAGGCCGGATGTTAAGGAGAAGGGTAGCTGTGGCGAGGGCATCGGGCCAAAACCTTGCCGGCATGTGTGCGTGGAAGAGCAAGGCGCGAACACTCTCGTTAAGAGTGCGGAGAACACGTTCGGCACGACCATTTTGCTGAGATGTGTATGGACATGTGAGACAAAAAATTGTGCCATGAGAGGATAAAAGAGTGCGAATGGCGAGGTTATCAAATTCCTTTCCGTTGTCGGTTTGGAGGTGAGCAATGGTGCGGTGAAAGTGGGTGGCAACATAGGCGTAAAAGGCATGAAGAGAGGAAGCGACGTCGGATTTGCGGCGCAACGGAAAGGTCCAAGTAAAGTGAGAAAAATCATCCAAAATGACAAGGTAATATGATAAACCCGAATTGCTAGGCACGGGAGATGTCCACACATCACAATGAATAACATCAAAAGGGAAAGTAGCAATGGATGATGAAGTTGAAAACGGAAAACGAACGTGTTTTCCTACGCGACAGGCATGACAAGTGTGTGCTGCCTATTTATTACACGAAAAGGGAAAAGTCTGCAGAATTTTATGAAGAGCGTCGGCGCCGGGATGGCCAAGGCGAGCATGCCAGAGAGACACATCGGCGTGGAGGGCGACTGGACCACTGTTTGTCGTTTGGCCACACGGGTAAAGATCGCCGGGGGAGTCACATCGGTGCAGAACCTTCCAGGAGTGGGCATCCTTGACAGAAAAGCCATGTTTGTCAAACTCAACAGTAACAGGATGTTCACGAGTAAGAGTGCAGACAGAACATAAATTTTTGATTAAGGATGGAGATACAAGTACGTTATGGAGAGGGAGGGAAGATGATGAGAGAGGGAGGGAGGATGCACCGTGGTGGGTGATGGGAAGAGTGGATCCATCACCGACGACGATGCGAGAAGACAGAGGGTACGGGGAGACACGAGAGAGGATACCGGGGTTGGACGCCATATGAGCAGCGGCGCCTGTGTCCATGTACCAGTCCCCACCGCCAGAGTAGTTGCTTGGGGAAGGGGCGGCGTGGAGGGCGGCTAGGAGCGCCGGGTCGTAGGTGTAGCTGGTCGGTGCAGCGCCGTAGGAGGATGACGAAGCAGCACCGGGAGCCATGGCCCCGGTGTACGCCGAAGAACCGCCGAGTCCGGGACCTCCGGGCGCAGCCAGGAGAGCCTGATGAAGACCCGGGCGAGGGCCAAGTATGCCCGGAGCGGGTGCCCGCGGAAGGGGCATCGAGTAGGCGTGCACCACCCCCGTCCAGGGGTTGTACCCCGTGAGCCAGGGCGGGGGCGCCGCGGCCTGAGCAGGAGCGGGCGGGGCCGCCTGGCGGGGATGGGTGCCGCCGTTGCGGCCGCGGCCGTCGCGACCTCCCCGCCTCTTCTGGCGGCCCTGGTCAGGGGCAGCGGGCGGTGGTGGAGCCGCGGCGCGAGGAGGCTGCGGGAGGGCGGGGATGCCCTTGGTGGTGCTGGCGTGGAGGGCGGCGAGAGGAGCTTGCCGCGCCGCGTGACGAAGGCGCTTTTCCTCCATGCGAAGGTACGTGACCGCCTTGGCGTACGTCGGCGTGAGGAGGGAGAGGTTGGCGGCGGACTGGCCGAGGTCGGGGTGGAGGCCGCGAAGGAGGTTGGTGAGGAGGACGGAGTCGTCGATGTTCATGCCGACATCGCGGAGTTCGTCTGCAAGAACCTTCATCCGCGTGCAGTACTCGTTGACCGAAAGATCGTTTTGCTGCATGGTGAAAAAATCACCTTGGAGGAAGACATGGCGTTGGAGTTGATTGTCGAGGAAGAGATCGCACAGCCGTGTCCACATGGTGTACGCCGACGGATCACGGGAGTTCACCATGTTGAAGAGGCCGGGAGAGATGGTGAGGAAGAGCCACTTGACGATGCAGGCGTCCACAGCGAGCCACTCGTCGTCGTCCTTCATGTCGGTGTAGTCGACGCTCCCGTCAACGTGCTCGATGAGACGGTAGGAGCGGAACAATAGCGCAAAGTATGTGCGCCATGCATTGTAGGACGGCGAGTCGAGGTTGAGGATGACCGGAACATGGTCCTTGATGTGGATATCGTTGAGGCGATCGGAGGCGAACGTGGTGCCGGAGAAGGAGCCGGCGTCGGAGGCAGAGGGTTTGGCCATGGAGATGGTTGGGGTTTTTGGGTGAGAGGGGTGGAGCGGCGGCGGCTACAGGAGGTACAGAGGAGCGGTGGCGGCGATTAGGGTTTTGGGAGGGAGAGGTGGCGGCAGGAGGAGAGGGTGCGGCGGGAGTAGAGACGGTGGCGGCAGCGAGTGCTAGGCGCGGCGGTGGCGGCAGGAGGAGTGGGCGCGGCGGCGGCTAGGGCTAGGCGCGGCGGCGACGGGTTGCGGAAGCGATAGGATCACGGTAAAACTGATACCATGTAGAAGACTATAGGATGCAACTCAAATGTATTCCATCGGAGTCGGTTACATCATATACAAGAGGTGTCTTGCGTGACAAGCCAACTAACTCTACAATATCTCTAGAGATCAATCTATACAAGGCTAGAGATAAGAGGAGAATCAGTCGGAAATAAATACAAGGATATCACGTTTCAACAGATACGTCTCCAACGTATCTATATTTTTTATTGTTCCATGCTATTATATTATCTGTTTTGGATGTTTTATATGCATTAATATGCTATTTTGTATTATTTTTGGGACTAACCTATTAACCTAAAACCCAATGCCAGTTTCTGTTTTTTACTTGCTTCTGAGTTTTACATAAAAGGAATATCAAACGGAGTCCAAATGAAATAAACTTTTGCGATGATTTTTCTTGGACCAGAAGACACCTACGAGACTTGGAGATGAGGTTAGAAGACTCACGAGGTGACGACAAGCTGTCGGGGCACGCCCTAGGGGGACGCACCCCGTGGGCTTATGGCCCCCTCGGAGGTCTCCTAACCCTAAGCTTTGGCCTATATATTCCCATATATTCTCAAACCATCAGAGGCATCCACGAAAATACTTTTCCACCACCGAAAGCCTCTGTTCCCATGAGATCCCATCTCGGGGCCTTTTCCGGCGATCTGCCGGAGGGGGATTCGATCACGGAGGGCATCTACATCAACCCTATTGCCACTCCGGTGATATGTCAGTAGTTTACCATAGACCTATGGGTCCATAGCTAGTAGCTAGATGACTTCTTCTCTCTCTTTGATCTTCAATACAATATTCTCCTCGATGTTCTTGGAGTTCTATCCGATGTAATACTTTTTGCGGTGTGTTTGTCGAGATCCGATGAATTGAGGGTTTATGATCAGATTATCTATGAATAGTATTTGAATCTTCTCTGAATTCTTATATGCATGATTTGATATCTTTGTATTTCTCTTCGAATTCTCGGTTTGATTTGACCAACTAGATTGGTATTTCTTGCAATGGGAGAGGTGCTTAGTTTTGGGTTCAATCTTGCGTGATTTCATCCAGTGACAAAGTAGGGGTAGGGAGACACGTATTGTATTGTTGCGTTCAAGGATAAAAAGATGGGGTTTTCAACATATTGCTTGAGTTTATCTCTCTACATCATGTCATCTTACTTAATGCGTTACTCTGTTCTCTTGAACTTAATACTCTAGATGCAGGCAGGAGTCGTTCGATGTGTGTAGTAATAGTAGTAGATGCAGGCAGGAGTCAGTCTATTTAACATGGACGTGATGCCTATATTCATAATCATTGCCTTCGATATCGTCATAACTTTTCTCTTTTTTATCAATTGCTTGGCAGTAATTTGTTCACCCACTGTATGCTTTCTTTCAAGAGAGAAGCCTCTAGTGGAACATATGGCCCCCGGATCTGTTTTCCATCATATATTTTCAGATCTATAAACCAAAAAACTCAAAAATGTCTTGCTGCATTTTTTTTGTTTTACGTTTTAGTAATCTTTTATATCTATCTCTATCAGATCTCACCATTGCAATTGACCGTGAAGGGATTGACAACCCCTTTATCGTGTTGGGTGCAAGTGTTTGATTGTTTGAGACTTGATTGTACCTCCTACTGGATTGATACCTTGGTTCTCTAACTGGGGGAAATACTTATCTCTACTTTGCTACATCACCCTTTCCTCTTCAAGGGAAAAACCAACACAAGATCAAGAAGTAGCACCGCCCTGGCATCCCCTATCGCGAGATACTGTCGGTCGCGTACCTCACGCCACACACAACCACGGTAGGAAGAGCGACGCCAGTCCATCAACTTCTAGCCCGGCATCAGTCCCCGAGTCTGGGTAGGCACCTCCACCGTAGGAGGCACCCACACCTGCGCCCCTCGCCAATTTCCAGTGGACTGGGGGGACATGACTCCAAGACTATCGAGGGCCCTCGGTGAGCCTCCCCGAGCCTAGGCCAGGCGAGTTCACATAGCGTCATGTCCGTGGTCACCGACGTCGATCCATGCACTAACACACCGGTATCACAACCACCACCATCGAGCACCGCACCCGCGACGGGAGCCTGAGCATCCCTGTGAGCACATGCCGAGCCAATCCCAGCCTCTCCTACCCGAAGCATCCCCGGTAACCTATTTGACCCGCCGGAGCACGAACCCTAGAACTGGCCCATCCCCGAAAGAGTTCAGTGACCTTTCTTGATAGAGGTAATGCATAGGAAAAACTTCCCTGACAGGTAGATAGATTGGATTAGTCAAGCAGTGGAAGGAGGCAAAGTGTGTGTGAATATGAATGGAGACGTGTGCGGTCGGCACCACCGGCGCCTGCCCTTCCCCTCGCACCGTCGGAATACATCCAGGAGAAGGAGGCCGACACCGCCGTCCTGCGCCGCCTAAAGAAGCCTGGCCACCGTGCCACCACAGCCACGCTAGGCGCGCTCCACTGCCCTGCCCAGGTGCTGCCTAGGACGAGCCCGCACACGAGGTAGAGCACCACCACTGCCACCGCAAGGGAAGCAGAGGCCACCGGCTTGCGCTACCGCGGCCTGCTCCGCCTGCCGGCAAGATTCGGTCACCGCATCGGGGCGCGCACCACTGTTCGCAGCCATCCACGCACTGCCACACGCGCCAGGAGGCTGCGTGCTGCCACGTCGCGGCGCCCTGCTCCCGCACCCAAAGAGGAGGCCCGCGCCACCCCATCATGCCGGAGGAAGATCGAGCCCTGTCGCCGGTGGCGCTGAGGGAGTCCTGGATTAGGGGGTCCTTGGACAGCCGGACTATATACTTTGGTCGGACTGTTGGACTATGAAGATACAAGATTGAAGACTTCGTCCTGTGTTCGGATGGGACTCTCCTTTGCGTGGAAGGCAAGCTTGACAATTCGGATATGTAGATCGCCTTCTATGTAACCGACTCTGTGTAACCCTAGCCCCTCTGGTGTCTATATAAACTGGAGGGTTTAGTCCATAGGACAACAACAATCAGAATCATAGGCTAGCTTCTAGGGCTTAGCCTCTACGATCTCATGGTAGATCAACTCTTGTAATACTCATATCATCAGGATCAATCAAGCAGGAAGTAGGGTATTACCTCCATCGAGAGGGCCCGAACCTGGGTAAAACATCGTGTCCCCTGTCTCCGGTTACCATTAGCCTTAGACGCATAGTTCGGGACCCCCTACCTGAGATCCGTCGGTTTTGACACCGACATTGGTGCTTTCATTGAGAGCTCCATTGTGTCATCGTGATAAGGCTTGATGGCTCCTTAAATCATCTTCAACGACGCAGTCTAGGGGGAGGTTTTCCTTCCCGGACAGATCTTCATATTCGGCGGCTTCGTACTGTGGGCCAACTCGCTTGGCCATCTGGAGCAGATCGATAGCTACGCCCCTGGCCATCACGTCAGGTTTGGAAGCTTAAACTATCCTGCCGACATCCGTGGAGACTTGATCTTGGACAAACGGATTCAAATCGGCGCCTACCACCCAAGCCTACTATAAAAAACAAGACTTCCCCTCATCATCAAAGATTAAAATACACCTTATTTCTTATTTTACTTCACTACTTTGGAATTATCCAATGCCATTTGGTGCATTATGTGTTGTGTCTCCATGCGATAGGGGTTTTAATTTGATATATAGGCATAGAAGACATCAGGAATCGTTCATGGATAACCAGTTACTCCACTGCCTCCAGAATGTTTTCCCTGTCTTGCAAGGCCCAGGAGCAGGAGTCGTTCCTCGGTCGCCTGTTGTTGAACGTGACAGCAATGGTTGATCTGGTGCTTCGATCGCCTGGTTGCCACAGGAGCGGACCGAAGTGCAGCAGCCCACGCGAGGCAGCGCCGACCAATGCAAGATTCCGTTTACAAGTACCCGCCTTGCAGTAAAAAACTAGATGAACAGCGGCACCAAGCAACAGGCCAAGCGAGCAAGTCAAGGTTCGCTCGAGATCCCTTCAGTGTACCTGGCTGGTACAACTTCCACTCTTGCCGGTGCTATAGGATTAAGAAATGGGATGATCGGTATTGCACCCGGGGCCATCATATCAATTCCATTCATCCTGATATCTGGTGCTTCGCTACAAACCTTCACACTAAACGTATAGAGGATAATATGGACATTTGACAAATTTCGTATGTATGATTTTTTTAGGCTAACTTTAGTATGTATGGCGAATCACCAACTAGGACGTAAAAGTCACAAAAAGAATCAACGCGCTGCCAGGATTCGAACTCACGATCTTAGAGCCTTGAAGGCGTGCAGCTATCCACTTGAAAAGGAAAAATGCTAGCCACTCGACCTATAACTACTTGTGATCTGAGGCTAGCGCGGATGTTTTATTAACACATAGAAGTGACAAATTTGAAACATAGTTTACAAAATTTTGAATGTTTCACTCAAAATTGAGAACATCTTTTAAATACCGTAGATTTTGTGAACAATTTTCTAAAACAAAACATTTTTCAAAATTCCGAGGCAAAATTTGAAACACGGTCATTTTGTTAAATCCACTAACTTCTTTTAATACGCGAACATATTTTGAAATCCACGAATTCTTTAATAAGCGAACGCTATTCGAATATGTGAACAACATTTAAAAATGAGAACATTTTTTGATAAAACGAATACTCTTTGAAAAATTGGAACACATTTTTAAATTCTGAACACATTTTAATAATGAGAACAAAAACGAAATTCCAATTTTTTGAAATTTTTTGAAACATTGAACTTTTTTGTATACACGACAAATTTGAAAATCTGATTTATTTTAAAAAAATTGAGAACAATTTTTGAAAGCGTGAAAAAAAAATTAAACTCCAAATAATTTTTCGAAAACATGAAAAGAAATTAACAACGAACATTTTTCCAGGCACGAACTATTCGCGAAAAGATGATCAAAATTTAGAATATTTGAACATTTTTTCGAAAAAATTAATAATTTTATAATAGCTTAAACATTTATTTCCAAATATAAATAAAATAGAAAAAGAAAAAATGAAAAATTTTAAGAAAAAACGGTTTAGGAACTGGCTAGGAACCTTCTAGAAGATTCATAATACCGGTGTCACAAAATCTTGGGCCAGCCCATTCAACGATCGTGTGCATGATTGCCCAACTATCTGCCGTAACAAAAAAAATGCTAATGTCTAGATGGTGCCATGCAGAAGAGGCCAACCGACTGGGCCGATGCATTGTCAAGCGCGGAAACAGTAAAAAATTCATCGTAAAAAGAATGGCAGTGCGCGGGATCTAACCCTATAACTATCGTTGTTGACTTCTCTCAAAAAAAAAACTATCGTTGTTGACCACTTATCACTAGCCACACCAGTTGATAAGCTACAGTGGCTAACTAGAAAACGCAGAATACAAGAACTATCCATCAGGATCAGCTTACTTTAGCGAACCAGTCTTTTCTCACTATTTCTTTTTCTTTTTTGTATTCACTTATTTTTTCTTTTTTCTGTTTGCCTTTTGTTTTTCCTTTTTCTTTTCTTTTTCCTTTTTAAAAAAATGCTCGTACTTTTATAAATATTTACATTTTAAAATATTGTACATAATTTTTTTAAATGCTCAGAATGTCAAAACACGAATATTTCCTAGAAAGAGCAAACAAAATTTTGAAAACACGTATAAGATGAGAACGCTCTGTTTGAAAGCATGTTATTTCTCGACATCCCTCAAATGACCCTTTTTTCAGTGGCTTGTATGATCAATTCAAGGCATCATTTCAAAATTGTTTAGGCTTTTGACAAATTTTTCAATTCTTGGAGTTTTCTCGGTCAAAAAAGGCCATGTTCAACGGAGGGTGTCCGTGTAGGCAAGAAGACTTCATTTGAGAGCACGTTGTTTCTCAATATCCTTGAAATTGCCCCCAATTATTTTCATGGCCTTGTACGATCAATTCATGGCACCATGCCAAGTTGTTTAGATTAACGATATGTTTTGCATTTTTTGGAGTTTTCTTGATCAAAAGAGGTCGATAAATGGCCGGACGTGTCGCAACTTGCATGCGGTGTTGAAAATCATTTAAACATGGCATGGATGCCTACCATGGGAATTCCCACCTGCTTACAGAAGTTGGGGTCGTTTAGAATGTCTAAAACTATAGCATATTCAACGGAGGGTGTTCGGGTAGGCAGAAGGCACCGTCTGAGAGCACGTTGTTTCATGACATCTTTGAAATAATCCAAAAAAATTAATGACCTTGTATCATTAATTCAAGGCAACATGCCAAGTTGTTTGGGTGTCTGACAAGTTTTTTATTTTCTGTGGTTTTATCAGTCAAAAAGGCCGGTAAATGGTCGGGTGTATCGTAACTTGCATAAGGTGTCGAAAATTGTTCCGACTTGGCATGGATTCCTAACATGAGCATGCCAACCTGCTCGCAAAAGTTGTGGTCATTTCAAGAATGTCTAAAAATAGACCAAGTTCAACGAAGTGTGTCCGCGTTGGCAAGAAGGCTTCGTCTGAGAGCACATTGTTTCTTGACATCCTTCGAAATCTCCAATTATTTTCATTGCCTCGCATGACTAATTCAAGGCACCATTCCAAGTTCTTTAGGTCTCAGACAAGTTTTGCACTTTCTGGAGTTTTCTCGGTTAAAAAAGGCTGATAAATGGCCAGATGTGTCCCAACTTGCATATAGTGTTGAAAATCATTCAAACATGGAATGGATGCCTACCACGGGCATTTCCACATGCTTAAAAAAGTTGAGGTTTCAAGAATGTCCAAAACTAACCCTATTCAACGGAGGGTTTCCAGCTGCCAGAAGGCACCGTGTGAGAGCATGTTTTTTTTGAAAGCCTTAAAATGGCCCTAATTTTTTCCATGACCTTGTATCAGCAATTCAAGGCACCATACCAAGCTGTTATTTGTTTTTGACAAATTTTGCATTTCCTGGAATTGTCTCGGTGAGAAAAGGCTGATAAATGGCCTGACATGCCACCACTTGCAAACGGTGTTGGAATTTGTTCAAACCTGGCTTGTATGCTTATCATGGACATGTCCACCTGCTTGAAAAAGTTGGGGTCATTTCAAGGATGCCTAAAAGTACACCATGTTGACCAGATGGTGTTTTGGGTAGGCCACAAGGCTATGTCTTAGAACACATTATTTCTCGACATCCTTAAAATGGCCCCAATTTTTTATATGGCCTTGTATGACGTTCAAGGCACTATACCAAGTTATATGGCCTTGTATGACCAATTGAAGGCTAGAAGAGAAAAAAAATGATAATCTTCAGTGAAATGTGTAAAGTATTATCAATTTCTTGAAGATAGATCAGATCAAAATATGGGTTTCAAACTGAAGATTATGTTCTCTGCTAGAACTTCTGTAGCTAAACAAGCCAAAGCAACAATGTTCCGGATTGGACTAAACTCTTCGCACGTAGGACATGCAATACACGGAGGTAGAGGACCATGGATCTAACAACTTACTTCACTTCTAAAGCAAGTGCCAGACCATGTAAATTCGCCGGGTGGCCACAGAATGTCGTGCGAGCATGCCCTTCTGGCCGCAAATTCCGCGGAGAGAGGTAAGTGCACGCCTGTGGTGATCGGCGTTGAGAGGCGCCCATGCAAGGATCCATTGGTGGCCGTGCAAGGCTTGAATTCCCTGTGTCTTCCAATCCCAGAACCATGAGTAAGCATGAAGATCCTAATTGCCAGTGTAGTCCGTCTCTATATAGTACATGCACATTCGATCGAGTCGATTCATGGATGTAGTTAGTCTAGAGATATCGATTATATATGTATATCTTTCATTATTCTAGCTGGCTGGTGTGCTATCGTGATGCTGGCCTCACCATTTGCTACGATTGTGTTGCCTATGTGGTCGAGGGGATAGAAAGTACTCCCTCCGTAAACTAATTTATAGAGTGCGGATTTTTATTACCGACCGCTGGACTATACCCTTCCCTCCAAGGTGGAGCACTGAGAGAGAGACTTTATACCTCTTCGATTATGTACCACACACAGTCCTTCAAGATATTCATCACTTAAAGAAAGATTTTTCTTTTATTACGCTATACCACGAATATTCATTTCTGAGTCTGGGCTCGTTTGCTCCCAGTGAACAGTAAATACTAAAAAGTACTACAAAGAAAATGCCCGAGTGCGTGATGTCTGTGCAAATTTCAGCCTGTTCAGACATCTGAGAAGCTTGTGGCAAAAAAAAAGCACAAACAATGCGCGAACATAAACTTTCTCACGGACCTCAAATTTGTCGTTTTTGCTGAGAGCTACTGAAATGTCCAAACTCCACGAAAGTTGACACCGAGTTCACGCATATGAGCATCTCGCATCACAAAAACGTTGATTTCTTTTTTGCCATTTTAAACGTTTTTGCTGTTCACACACGGGTACATATGCACCCAAGAGCCAAAACGCCGCTCTTCTATTATGTGGGGAGAATTGATTTTAACCCCCCCTGCGCGCTCCATTTTGATCTTGTACCCCCATGTTCGTGCGACTCGCTCTGAGCCCCCCCCGGGCCGTCCAGTGGTTGCTAATAACCCCCTTTTGCCTGTTTAACACATTTGTTAGTATCTAATCATCAAATAGAAATAAGAATGGACAGAAGTACCCTTCAGTTTAAAAAGATCTCTTTACCTAGTCTGAACGTCTCA
>NC_041391.1:115965660-115978368 GCF_002162155.2 Triticum dicoccoides | reverse complement strand
CAGAATTAAAGTGAGTCTCTACCTCACACACATAGCAGAATAATAGTGAGTCTCTGCCTCACTTACACAGGACCAAAAGGAGAGTTTGCACCTCACATACAGAACAATAAAGTGAGTCTGCACCTCACACATAGCAATAACACAAGTTCATCACAGATCGCTTAATTTCTTCCTCTTTGGAGTCATTTTCTTCTTCTTTCCTTTTGCTGGAGACTTTGGTGGTGGAGTAGCAGCTTCAGATGTTGCTTGGCTCCTTGTGACAGCTCCAGGACTAGCTTGAGATGCCGCTTGGCTTCTTGTCACAGCTCCAGGACTGCTACAAGTGGCGACATTCTTGCTCTTGGTTGGTGTAGATGGAATCACATTGCTAACTGAGACATCAAACCATGGAGATGGATTCTTTTTCCCCATACTTTTCCTACAAAAAGAAGCAATTAGAGATATTTTCATGTTAAAGAATCATGGTGTTATAGGTAGAAAACAGCAACAAGTATTAGTTTGTACCGTTTCTTTGTTCCATTTTGAGGACAGCCAGCTTCTCTATGTCCTACGTCCCCGCATTTGTTGCATTTGTTCAATGATCCCTTCCTTGATCCACCTTCCCACCAACTCTTCATCCTCTGTTTTCTTGTTCTTCCAGCACCTTTTTTCTTGCCTTTTGGAATTGGTGGACGCAACACAAAGCCTGTATCAACATGTGGCCACTGATTCTTGTCCGTAAGGGGCTCAATTACACCTTCATATGCTGCCCTGAATCTGCTAACTGAGTAGTACTCGTGCACATAATCCTCCATGTTCACAAAGTTGCGAGCTTGCAAAACATTTATGAAGGCTAGTGCATGGTCACAAGGCTTGCCTGTGTGCTGCCATTGCAGACATGTACACTCATGTGTGAGTGTTTTGACGACATGTCTTTCATCCCCTTTGTTATCATTTTTCACTTCTCCACTCCAATCAGCTGATGCTTTAGCCTTGAGATGTCCTAGTCCTCGAGTCTTTGCATTTAATTGGTGTATGACAAATGGCAGTATTTTCCCTACCAATTTCTCTCCAATCATTCTCCTCTTTCTAAATAGGTCCATAATCATCTCTCTAATCTTATCAGCTAGCTGAACAATCGGCAAGTCCTTGATTTCTCGCACCCAAGAATTAAAGCACTTAGCAAGATTGTTATTTATGTAGTCACACTTGATGTCAGGATTGAACATGCACCTCATCCATAACAGATTATGGTAATCCCTAAGGTAAGGATACGCTTTCTCAGATGCCTCAAACACCTTTGTCATGTGATGTTGATATTCTTCCGCCCTATATGCCCTAGCAGCAGGCCACAACCGTCCAAACACATCACCATGAAAATATTTCTGAAAATTATGCCACATATGCCTAAAGCACTCACGCTGCTCAGCTTGAGGGAAAACCTTTTTAACAGCATTTTCAAGACCCTTGCAAGCATCCGTACAAACAGCCAGTACTGGAGGGTCCCCTATTGCCTTCTTCACTTGATTCATGAACCAAGCCCAATTTTCTCCATTTTCAGACTCAATAAAGCCATACGCCACCGGGAACATCCAATTGTGACCGTCCAAAGCAGTGACTACAGCTAGCTGACCTTTCCACTTGCCATTTAAGTGAGTTGAGTCTATGCTGATATATGGCCTACATCCATTCAGAAACCCATCTATGCATGGCTTGAAAGCAATAAATAGCTTGCTGAAATGTACTTCACCTTCACTTGTGGTTGTATCAATCTCTACAATACTCCCTGGAGACCTCAATTCTATCTCGGCCTTGTAGTTGTACAACATCCTGAAACTTTCTTCCCAACTCCCATACAAGCTGATTGCTGCCTTTTGTTTGCCTTTCCACACTGTGTTATAGTCAAGTGTGACATGATGCTCTTCCTGTAACTCTTTAAGTATCTTCACAGCACCAATGGTTGGATCTTTCTTAAGCATAGTTGCTGCCTTGTCAGCCACCCAAGATTGACTTGTCATTCTAGTCACTTTTCCACTCATTGAACTACAAATATGTTCTGTTTGATGCTTCACAACCTACAACAAAGAATGATTCAAATCGAAAGATCATTACAATGACAAGCAAAGAAACAAAGTAATATTCGAACTCTCCAAAGAAACAAAAATTATTACCATCACACAATTTTCGTCTCTCTGCCAACTAGCAGTTAAGGACCATTTGCAAGGTTGGCCTATCATGGATTGACCTTTACAAAAAGCCCGAAACCTTGCCGGCTCATTTTTTTTAGTGCCATATTCGAACTCTCCATTGATAGCGAACTGTTTTATAGCCTTTCTAAACGCAGCCATATCAGGATAAGGGGTCCCTATATCCATCTTTGGTTTTCGTTCATCCCACGCAATAAGTGGCTCCTCTGGAGCATTATCATCAACAGCAATAGCTGCCCCTTTGACATCATCCAAGTCATAATCAGGAGTAGGAGTGACAACAGGACCAAGGTTAGTTTTTCCCTCGCCCTCCTCTGTTTTCAAACCCAACAGAGCAAACATGGCTTTCTCGTCCGCCGGCTTTTCATCCGGAATCCCCTTTTCATCCCCATCATTTTCAGGTTCAATCACAAGACTTGACCAATCGACAATGGTACCAACGGTTTCTACTTCATTGCACGAGACCATCCCCGTGGTTAGGTTTGTCACACTGGATTGATTAGAATCATGCACAGACATTGCATCGATCCTATTCAATACAGACAAAAAAATCAGAAATTTCACACAAAAAGTCATGCATACATCAAACCAAAACAAGGGAATATGATGTTACCTTTTCAGATCCATCACACCCCTTTGCCGATCCAACCCCTCTCACTCAAATCCCCATCTCCCTCAGTACCTAGGGTTTCTAAGATTTAGACGTCCGTACAAGGGGAACTACACCAACTCCATGGAAAAGGGAAGGGGGAAGCTTGCCTTACCTTGGGGCAGCAATGGAGGGCGGCGGAGCAGCAAGGGCGACGGCGGAGCAGCAGGGCGACGGCGGAGCAGCAGGGGCGGCGGCGGGGCGAGAGCGAATAGGCGGCTGGGTGGAGAGCTGGAACGAGCGAGCGAACTGGTGGCCCTGTCTCGCGTGAGGGTTTTTTTTATCTAGCGTGTTGGGGGTATTGAGGGCAGTTTCGTCAAATAGAAATATTACCAGACCAGTTTTTCTTTCATTAGTAGCAAACTGAACGCATAACAACAAGAAGGGGGCAATCAGCAAAGAACGAGTCGGAACAGGGGGCTCAGAGCGAGTCGCACGAACATGGGGGTACAAGATCAAAGTGGAGCGCACAGGGGGGGTTAAAATCAATTCTCCCCTATTATGTGCCACAGTCGGTCATTTAAGATTTTTATTACTTGCTGGTGGGCTGTCCGAGCATCCACAGTGTGTGATATTTCCGCCTCTAAGCCCGCCTCCAAGCGTGTAGCAGCTGCCTCTATACACTGCACGTTGCTGCCTCTAAGCTAAAAACACTAGCATCGACGCTAGCGTAAGAGGCTGCCTCCAAGCTGAAAAGCAATGGTCCAGACCCACCGGTCAGCTAGTGCTGCATGTGCTGCTCATCAGCCAAACAAGTAAAAACTATTGTTTTTTATTGAAAGGTGGGCTCCATGTTAAAGGCAACAGGCTTGCAATCACACTGCAGCTTCAGACGCTAAGATTAGAGGTTCATATGTGGGATCCAGCTTAGAGGCTGGGCTGCCTCTACACACTGCTGATGCCCTTATACCTCTTCTACAATGTACCACAGACTGTCCTTTGAGATTCACATATTTTATGTCTTTAGACTAAACATGATTTTACTCTTTCTTGTGAACTAACTCATTTTTTTGCGGTGAAACTAACGTTTGCTAGCACACATGTAATTGCATGTATGTTAGGCATCAAAAATGACTTACTAATTAAGAGATGGCCCTATCGAAATATGTATTGTGCGTTTTAAAAAATCAACTCTAAAACGTAAAACATAAAAGAAAGCTCCTTTTTTTTTAACATTTTGGAGTTGATTTTTTTAAAGCACAATACAGACATAGACGCTCACAGCGCACATCTGCACTCAACATCTACAAACACGCGCACTCGGATCCTAGCCTATGAGCACCTTAAGACACTGAACGGGTAGATCTTGAGATTAACCAAGTAATGACACATGCACCTCATAGACGATGTTGGACTTCAGTATCATGTAATTGATCATGCTATCTTTTGTAAAATTATGGTTCACCCATGATGTACCCTCAACAAAATTCATCAGTATATGAATATTTATTAACTAAACTTTCTATTGTTCTAATATTTTTATAAGTATAAACATTTTTGTACAGGGACATTTTCTAATGCATAATTAACAATTTCTGCATTGTACCCTTGTCCCAGTTTTAAAACTAATTTATAATTATATATTTTTAAATGTTAAGCAAAATATTTTTCTAAAATAAAGAAAAAACAAATCCAGGTTAAGGACCCGTGCCATGGCCGCTGATGTGGTCATGTACCGTCAAGTAGGAGCACTAAGCCCGTTGTTGGTTTATTGGGTATTGTTGGTCCCGAAAGTTAGGCCCAGCGAACCGTATAAAAGCTCCCTTCAGGTCCGACAGACCCAAACTCAGCCGGACTGCTCAAACTTCAGTCGCAGTCCTAAAAGTAATTTAGGCTAAATAAACTCTAAGCTTCTTCGCCAATTCAGAGGCAAATTAATTTACCATCAAGTCAGAACACATGGTTATTTTGCATCTTACAGCATGATATATGCCATGCAGTTCTTTCAGTTTTTCCTGTCTGAGCCACGTCACGCCATGGTAAAAACTTGCTGAACCATCAGCCATGTAACACAGCTAATGGACACTAATCATTGCCTACCACAGGAACAACAGTTTCAGTGCCATCTGGCGGGCTGGCCCCTAGCAAAAGGCAGGGATGGCTGAAACACGAAAATCGGCAATATGAGTTGAAGATTGCGATATCAACTCAGTGAATACAGAAATCCACAGAACGCGACACTTGTTGCAGCACAACAGGGAACACGTCTCCAAATCGAGTTTAATCTACAAAGTTCTGGGTAGGCTCCCATGCAGATAAAACCACCAGAAGATTCAGACTAGTTTGCAGTATGCCCACATTGTTATGCACCCCAAAAGACAGACAGTGATATACTGATAAGAATCAAGAATATGTATTGAAATAATGGTATTATGGGTGTTAAAAAGTGACAGAACTCTGAGAAGCAAACATCTCTCTGCAAAAAAGTTCGCTGACGGTATGCAAAGAATGAGAGATGGTGACGGTCAGGACCTTTCCTCAGCTTTGTTGTGTCAAGGATCCGAGAGTACATGTCCACGTCAAGACATAGAAGAGCACTCTCTAGACCTACTAGACCATAATCCCATGATGCATGTATCAAAATTAACCCACAAAGAAGCATCAAACATGCAAACGTAGCCGTTGAGAGTTCTTACAACATCTCACCTCCCAGGTTAAACCTTCTGGATAGGCAAATGCTACATCATCCTCCTGAACTGTAAATTTTGGCCAATAATAAACCAGTTTAAGAATTATTGAGTGCTTCATGTGTTAGCAATAATTAATCTTGGGAGCAACTCCGACACTTGGTATCAGAGCCCTAAAGATTTGATGTGGTGGTGGCTGCTTGCGTACTCCATGCGAGATGGAGGTCGGTGGCGCACGAGAGATGTTGGTGGTGGTGCGATGCTGCCCGGCAGTTGGTTATGACGCGATGCCCTTAAGAGGAGGAGATGATATTGTGATCGGCGTTGTGGAGTGTCGTCCACACCAAGAGGTGGCCTCGGCGTGTGGCTAATGGACAGTTGGACACTAATCCTTGCCTACCATGGAAACAACAGTTTCAGTGCCATTTGGTGGGCTGACCCGTAGCAAAAGGCGGGAATGGCCAGAACATGGCAATCGGCAATATGAATTCAAGCTTGCGATAAATAACTCAGTGAATCCAGAATCCGCAGAAACGCGACACTAGTTGCAGCGTGACACGGAACGCGTCTCCAAAGTGAGCTTAATATACAAAGTTCTGGGTAGTCTCCCCTGCAGATAAAACCATCATAGGATTCAGATTAACAGTTTGCAGCATGCCCACATTGTTATGCACCCCAAAAGGCAGATGGTGATATACTGATAAGAATCAAGAATATGTATTGAAATAATGGTATTATGGGTGTTAAAAGGTGAAAAAACTGGTACTGACCGTGCATACACTTCACAAAGGTCGTGAGCTCTGAGAAGCAAACATCTCTCTGCAAAAGGAATGTAGTTCGCTGACGGTATGCAAAAAATGGGAGATGATGACGGTTAGGATCGTTCTCCGGCTTCGCTGTGTCAATTGGCTCGGGGCATCATTTTGGGCATATGTCAGAATTCGTTGTTTATACTACATAGGATTGTTGAAGCTCTCGGAGTTCTCAACCAACCGGAGGACTAAGCTCTTAACTCAGAGATCCGTAGCAATTGACCTAACAGAGGACAAACAAATTCATGTTCCCAACTGCCACCCAAGCCTTTTATAAGGAACAAGACTTCCCTGAGTCGTGGGTCAAAGATGAATACTGAATACCTAATTTCTCATTTTACATATCTGTTTCATAAGTATCCAATGCCATTTCGTCTATTATGTGTTATGTCTCTACGGAATAAGGATCTGAATTTTATAGGCATAAGCATCTGCAGTAGGCATAGGAGGCACCAGGAATCTTCCAAGGATAGTCGGTTACTAACCTGCCTCAATTGATGCACAAATGTCTTGGCTGGCATGCCCGGGATTCGGTGCCTCAATCTTCGTTTGCCTGCAGGCCGAGGACGTTAAGCGGGAGCCCACGCAAGGCAACACCGTCCCGGCATGTCTCGCAGGATTCCGTTTGGGCTCACTCGCCACGTAGCAGTGAAAGAAGGCTTTGAGGCAACATGTCGGGTGAGCAAGGTTGTGCGCGTGTATCCTCCGTCTCCCTTTGTGGACTCGCTGGTGTCGCTTCCACTCTAGTCGGTGCTACAGGCGTACGGCCAGGACAGAACCGTCACGGTCGCATCAATTCGATTCGACTCATCCAAACAATAATTTGTTATTTCTACTTTCCCAGTTAGAAAAATAAAATAATATTTATTTAGTCTATCGCCAACTGGCCTGTCACCATGCATTATCCATATCTTCCACGACCACAGGTGTAGTTAGCTGGCTAGTCATTCGGCACAACTATGTGCATTAGCACTAAACTAGCGGACCTCGCGCGGCGGCATGCTTTGTGCTACATACAATTGGTAAGATAAACAATGTAAGCTATTATAGTGATATAAAATGATAGATGGCAAAAAGATCACGACATAGTGCACCACTCATATGCATGTATGGTGTATACGGATCAACGAAAGTTGATCGTATAGGCTGTATCACAATGTTAAATGTTGAATATTGATACGCTGTATTCCTTGTAATGACCACATATGCTCCATTCTTATCCTATATTTAAAAACGAAACTAATTAATATCAATTATTAACTCGATCCTTGGAAAACACAAAAAAGATCGATTAGTTTTAATATTTTAGATATTTGTTTGTTACACTCCACACCTAAGATTTGTTGTCAGATGCTTCTTTTTTTCCTTGTCTGATCTCTATTTTCCGTGGCAGACTTTCGCCAAGTCTTCCACTTATGAACACCGATGATCGAGCACTGGAAAAATATAATATTACGCGCCGGCTTCTCCGGTGATGAACTCATAAATCAGAAAGATACATACATATAATAATCACACATGTTAAAATCTAGAAAAGAATCCGTTTCGAAAAAAAAAATCTAGAAAAGAATTGAGTCAGGCACAGATCTTTTTAATCATGATTCTAAATAAACTCCATATTACAGAGAGTGATGAACTCATTGGATGGGTCTCATCTACTTTTCTTTTGCTCGTTTTCTCACACGTCTCCCATTTGCGCCACCCAGCGCGTAGAGCAGGCGCGCTTGTAACCGGTACAGCAAGCAGTCTGTTAACACGTAGACTACCTGTGTATGTACCTGTACTTGTATTCCTAGATAATAGGATCATGGATCACGCCCTGGCCTGCGTGCCACTTCCATCGGGCTGTTTGTTGTGACTCCATCTTGTATATCTTGTGGTGTGTGGGTGAATGCAATACAGAGAGAGCAGTTCTATCGTCCAGCTTGGTATCAGCGACCAGGCCCTCCCCATGGCTCCGGACTCCACCTCCTCCGCCACCTCTCCGGCCACCTCGCCGGGCTCCCTTTCCTCGGCCACCGGCCCAGCCCTCGACGGCGGTTCCACGCCTGCCGCCACATCCCCTGCTCCCTTTGTCTTTGGGACTTCTCTGGCTCTCCACAGCGGCTCCTCCCCTCCTCCCACCACCCAGTTCGCCCCTCTCTTCTCTTCTTCGGCGCCGACACCTCCCCCTACCCGTCACCCCATCTTCTCCGGCTCTCCGCAGCGGCTCCTCCCCTCCTCCCACCACCCAGTTCACCCCTCTCTTCTCTTCTTCGGCGCCGACACCTCCCCTGCCCGTCACCCCATCTTCAACGACAGCATCCACAACCACATCAAGTTCCTTCTTAACCCCGACGAGGACAACTACCATAAGTGGAAGTCGTTTTTCCTGCTGGTTCTGATCCGATACGGCGTCACTCCATTCATCGAGCACCCCCTCCCTGCCAACGCCACCGCCCAACAGCGCGAGCTCGATGCCCATCTCATGCTCTGGATATATGCCACCCTCGCAGACAACCTTGTTGATCATGTCGTCGACGCCACCACCACCTATGATCTCTGGAATCGCATCCGGGATTACTTCCTCGCGAACAGGCGGCTCAGTACATGATGCTCAACACGCAGTACCGCAACCTCAAGCAGGGGGGCCTCTCCGTCGCCGAGTACGCCCGCCGCATGAAGTTGATCACCGTCGGGCTCGCCGACATCAACCACGCCGTCACGGAGGTGGATCTCACCACCCAGTTTCTCCACGGCATCGACAAACGACTCGACACCATTCGCGTCGTCCTCGGGGACACCGTCCCTCTGCCGCCATTCGAAACGGTGTTCTCTCATCTGAAGCTTGCCGAGGAGAACCTCGCCCAGCGCGAGGCCGCTGAGCCGGTCACCATCCTCGCTGTCACCGGCGGCGGCAGCCGTGCTGGCCACCTCTCCGGCCCTGGCGGCTCCTCCAACACTCGCGCTGGTGACCGCGTCGATCGCCCCGACCGGGGCGCTGATCGTGGCAACGGATCCCAGGCTCAAGGATCTGGCAACCGCAACGAGGGCGGTGACCGCGGACGTGGGTGTCTGGACCCCGACTCGATGTCACATCGATCTAGCTTGTAACACCTCATATCACTTTGCGGCCTCACGCACGGTATCCCCACGGGTGTCGCCTTACCTTTTCCCGGGACCGTTTGCGCCTTTTGGCTCACGTATATGATAGTGTCGCTAGCATCCATATGATAAGGAGCCCGGGCTGACATGACTAGTTGTAAACCCAAAGTGGCACAGACTTACAGGGACAGGCATCCATGACCCAGCTTCGAACGTGTCGGTCATCAGCAAGTGGGTCCGGGCTGTAGCACTGGGCTAGCAGGACTTCGGTAAACCGGGCTGTAGCGGGCTAACAGGACTCCGGTACTCAATGCGTGACATTTCCCCGAAGGGACGGACACAGGAACGAAGAAGGACACATGCCGGCCAGCCTAAGTGTTCAAGAGCAGTAGCAAGCTACCATGGCTCAGCGGTAACACTAGGAGACATTTCCCGGTAAGAGAGGCTACTAAAGATAAACAACTAGATAGTCAGATCCCACACATACCAAGCATTTCAATAACATACACACAATATGCTCGATATGTGCAAATACAACATGGCATCACAACATGACTCTACGATGCAAGTACTTTATTTAAGGCTCAGAGAGCCATACATAACATACACATAGGTACGGGTCACACGACCCATCATTCAAGTCATACAGTCATACAAACCAGCAGCGGAAGTAACTTGTCTGAGTACAGACAACTAGTAAAATAAAAGAGGCTTGGAAAGCCTAGCTATACTACGTGGTCCTTTACAAGCTCAGGATCACCACCTGGGCCTTAGCCTACTCATTGATGTCAACGTCTACGAAGAACCCATCAGAAGGGGTTGCAGCGTCTTCTGTAAAAATGTAAATTATAGCAACATGAGTACAAAGGTACTCAGCAAGACTTACATCAGATCCTACATACATGCACATTATCAAGAAGGGTTGGTGGAGTTGTTGCAGCAAGCCAGCTTTGACTCTTGGCTAGGCTATCCTACGAGACTCCAACTTGAAATGGTTTTGCGCACACGAGTCCACTACTCACCACTTCAATACACTACCGAGGATCCACCTCCGTCTTCCTACGGAAGAGCCATCCTCGGCACTCACACTTATCTTGAGGCTTTTAGTAGTTTCCATTTACTTGTCTATGAACTGTATAGGCAACCAAGTAGTCCTTTAGCGCGGACGCGGCTATTCGAATAGATCATGTTAACCCTGCAGGGGTGTACTTCTTCATACATGTTTCCACCACTTAGCGTCTGCACACGACATGTGCTCGGCAGACTTCAAGCGAAAGCCGACGTGGGTGTAGACCACGACCTACCTAAACACCTAAGTCTCTAGTCCAGGTTTATCGCCTATTCGGGTTCCATCCATGAGGAGACCCGGCCGAGGTTTCGCTCACAGCCCCAAACGATGTGAACAGGGTTCCGTGACACCAAACGGGTGCCCGGTTTACCCGGCCACGTACCTACCGCATCACAGCCCACCCCTACGGTCAGCGCTGTCCACGGCCTCCAGTAGGCTACAAACACCAGAAACTACTTGCAACTCCTGGACAGAGGACTAGGGTGAATAAGAAGTCGAGCGGGGTCATATTTCAGGGCCCAATGCATGGTAGTAGCTGTATCTTAAATCACACATACAGATCTCAGTGCTTAAGGTCGGCTTCAATGAAACAACCCACCATGTACTCCTACATGGCCTTTCATCGATACCTTTATCAAATCGTGTTCACCACACCACTCTCATTACCGACATAATCATTTCACTCTAGCCCATCACCCAGATGAACCAGACCTGACACGACTCTAAGCATAGCAGGCATAGCAAGGTAGGGACAACACATACATATGGCTCAATCAACTCCTACACATGCTAGTGGGTTTCATCTAGTTACTGTGGCAATGACAGGTCATGCAGAGGAAGTGGGTCAACTACCGTAGCACACAGCAGTTTGAAACGCGTTGTCCTAATGCAGTAAAAGAGAGCAGGAGCGAGAACATGGGGTTGTATCGATATGATCAAATGGTTGGTTGCTTGCCTGATGGTTCGATGCACTGATACGGTTCTTCGTTAGGGTAATCACGGTACTCCTCGGAGGCAGATCCTGCCGCAAAGAACACCGATACACAACCATCACCAAACAATGTGCAACAATATGATGCATGCATGAATAATAGCAATATGAGTGTGTTGGGCTAATGCAACTAAGACTAGAAGGGTTTGAACCAATTTGAATCAAGGATTCAAATTTCAAACTCAAACATGGCCCTTTAAAGTGTTTTCTCCTTGTTCTGCATTAAACATCAAGTTAACTTGTTTAATCATGGATGAAAGTAGTACAGATGGATAGATTGAATTTTTCTGATCATTTTTCATATATAATTTGTCTGATTTGGAGTTACAGATTAAAAGTTATGAATTTTTGAAGTTTAAACTATATTCTGGAATTTCCTATATTAGATTAAATCCAGAAAATCAATTTCTGCGTCAGCCTGACGTCAGTGTGACGTCAGCAGGTCAACGAGACACGTCCGGGTCAAACCTGACAGTGGGTCCCGCGTGTCAGTGTGATTAATTAAACTAAAATTAATTTAAACTAATCCTAATTAGTTAACAGGGCTGGCCCCACCTGTCATTGACTCAGGAGAGTCAACCAGGGCCCACCCGTGGTCAAACCCGGGTCGGCTGCACCGGCGTTTAGCCGCCGACGAGCCCGACGCGGCGGCGGAAGTGGTTTTTGCCGTTCCGGCAACCAAACGAGCCGCGGAGGCCACCAGAGAGGAGCTGAGGACGAACCGCAGCTCTTGGTGGAGTCCGTTGGGGTCGGGGTGGCCGGAGTTGGCGCCGGCGACGACTTTGGCGGCCACCGGAGTTCGGCCGAAGTCGAACTTGTCGCTAGGGGGGTCGGTGAGGTGCGGGGAGTAGCTAGTTAGGTGCTACGTGACGCGGTGAGTATGATGGACACCGTGGAGTGGTTGGAGGGTGACCGGGAGCACGTCGGCGACGAGCTCCACGGTGGTGGGTGCGGTTGAGCTCCGGGAGGTCGCTACACGGCTCGGGAATGAGAGAGGGAGGGTAGGAGGGGTAGCTAGGCACACAGCGCACCCGTAGAGGCCACCGGCGGGGTCGGGGACGAGCTGAGGCGGCGACGGTGTTGAAGGGGATCTCCGGCGACGGCGGTTCGGGCGAGGTCGTTGCGGTGGACTCAGGCGTTGCGAGCGCTCGGGGCTCGGCTTGCTCGATGAAGTGGACAGCGGCGGAGCTCCTGGACATGACGAGAGGACGCACGGGCGGCGGGGAGCGCGGCTACGACGTAGGCACGGCGGCGGTAGCGTCGGCCATGGCTGGGGGGCGTGAGGGGGAG
>NC_041391.1:115952325-115964998 GCF_002162155.2 Triticum dicoccoides | reverse complement strand
GAGGAGCTGGAGAGGAGAGGGGGTGTCTGGGGGGTTCGGGGAAGAGAGGGGGAGCGATCCACGACGTCACCGGGCGAGGGGAGCGGCGAGGCGGCGAGCAGGTGCGTGGCGCGCGCTGCGGTCGCCGTCGGGCACCTGCCTGCCTGCCTGGCCGGCAAGCAGCTCGCTGGAGCGGCGCTGGGCTGGGCCGGCAGGTGGGCCGGGTGCTGGGCGCCAGGTAAGTTTTTCTATTTTTTCCTGTTTTCTGTTTTTTTTAATACTTCTGCAACTTTGTTGATTTATTAAAAATACTTAGGCAACTCCTAAAATCACCAAACTACTCCTGGTCCATAGTTGGATTATTTCCAACATGAAACATTTTAGTTTGGAGATATTTGGGCATCTGAATATTTTATATAATTTTAAATGCCCAAATTCAAATATCTATGATTTAATTCAAAGACCCTAGGATGACCTAGGAAAATGTGCATTACTTTTGTCAGGGGTTCTGAACCAGGACAAAAATGATGGGCATTTTAGAAGGGCATTTCAGGTTCATTGAAAAAGTTTTTAGTAAACCCTAGTTGGTTTCAGAGGGGGCTGGGGGTTCTATCATCCCCATTTCAGGTTTCTGATGAAAGAATAAAGATGATGCAACACTCTAATGCATGACTAGCTAGGGTGTGACAACTCACCCCCACTCAAAAGAATCTCGTCCCGAGATTTAGGTTCCTCCGGAAAGAAGGCGGGGTACTCGAGTCGAAGACGATCCTCCCTTTCCCAAGTTGCTTCATCCTCAGAATGGTGCGACCATTAAACTTTGAGAAACTTGATATTATGACGTCGAGTGGTACGCTCGGCCTGATCGAGGATACGAATGGGGTACTCTCGATACGTGAGATTATCTTGGAGATCAAGCGTTTCGTGGTCCACTCCACGGATAGGATCCGAGAAGCAACGTCTGAGTTGAGAAACGTGGAAGACATCGTGGACTCTGGAGAGATGTGGAGGTAGTTCCAACTGGTAGGCAACTTCTCCTCGTTTAGCGAGAATACGGAAAGGTCCAATGTATCGAGGAGCCAATTTGCCCTTGATACCGAAACGATGGGTTCCCTTCAGAGGAGTAACCCGAAGGTAAGCTTTCTCGTCAACCTCGAAAGTCATAGCCTTATGTTTTCGGTCATATTGACTCTTTTGACGAGATTGGGCTGTTTTCAACTTTTCACGAACGATGCGAACTTGCTCTTCCGCTTCCTGAATCATATCCGGGCCAAAGAATTGTCTTTCCCCGGTTTCTGACCAGTTAAGGGGTGTTCGACACCGTCGTCCATAGAGAACTTCAAAAGGGGCTTTACCCAAGCTAGATTGATAGCTGTTGTTGTAAGAAAATTCGGCAAATGGAAGGCATTTCTCCCACTCCATTCCGAATGAGATAACAGAGGCTCGAAGCATGTCTTCTAGAATCTGGTTGACGCGTTCTACTTGACCACTCGATTGAGGGTGAAAAGCGGTGCTAAAGGAAAGGCGGGTTCCCATAGCATTTTGGAAACTTTCCCAAAATCGAGAGGTGAAAAGACTTCCTCGGTCCGAGTTAATTTCCAAAGGAACACCATGGAGAGACACGATTCGGGAGATGTATAAGTCTGCCAACTGACTAGCGGTTATACTCTCACGAACAGGTAAGAAATGGGCCACTTTGGAAAGACGATCGACAACGACGAAGATAGCATTATTCCCTCTCTTGGTCCTGGGAAAACCGGTAATGAAATCCATACCAATTTTATCCCATTTCCATTCAGGAATAGCTAGGGGTTGAAGGGTGCCAGCAGGCCGTTGATGCTCTGCTTTTACACGACGGCAGACGTCGCAATTAGCAATATACTGAGCAATTTCTCTCTTCATCCTAGTCCACCAGAACCTCTGGCGTAGGTCCTGATACATCTTGGTACTACCGGGATGAATGGTGAGAGGAGATTCATGAGCCTCCTTAAGGATCAACTGCCGTAGATGCTGGTTCTTGGGAACCACTAAACGGTTCTCAAAGTACACAACACCATGATCATTTGTGAAGAAACAACTAGCACCTCCGCTAGCAATGTTCTCCTTGATTTTAGATATTCCCTTATCTCGCTTTTGGGCAACGATGATTTGATCCGTAAGAGTAGGTTTCGCCACCAAGGTGGAAAGAAATCATTGTGGAACAATGTGAAGGTTAAGCTTCCGAAATTCCTCATGGAGAAGCGGTTGACTTTGTTGTAACATCAGGTTGTTACAATAAGATTTACGACTTAGCGCATCAGCCATGACGTTGGCTTTCCCTGGGGTGTAAGTTATTCCTAAGTCAAAATCTGTGATCAACTCAACCCAACGTCTTTGCCTGAGATTCAAATCCGGTTGGGTGAAGATATACTTCAGACTTTGGTGATCAGTGAATATTTCGCAACGATTACCGAGGAGGTAATGTCGCCAGGTCTTAAGTGCATAGACTATGTCTGCAAGCTCTAGATCATGAGTAGGATAATTCTCCTCATGTGGGTGCAATTGCCGTGAAGCGTAAGCAATTACGTGTCGATCTTGCATGAGAATGCAACCTAGTCCTTGTCGCGAGGCGTCGCAGTAGATAACAAAGTCCTTAGAGAAATCTGGCGGTACCAGTACGGGAGCAGAAGTCAGGCGTCTTTTCAGTTCCTGAAAGCTGTGCTCACATTGTGGAGTCCATTCGAACTTTTTATCTTTCTTGAGGAGTTCGGTTAGAGGTTTAGCAACTTTGGAGAAATTTTTGACAAAGCGACGGCAATAGCTCGCTAAGCCCAGAAAACTCCGAACTTGCTTGACCGATTCAGGTGGAGTCCAATTAAGGACGGCTTGAACTCGCTCAGGGTTAACAGCAATACCTTTACCAGATATTACATGACCCAGATAGGTCACTTCTGACAACCAAAATTCACATTTAGAAAATTTGGCATAAAGGCGATGCTCTCGAAGTTTCTTCAACACTAGCCTTAGATGTTCGGCATGTTCTTCCTCATTCTTGGAGTAGATGAGTATATCATCGAGGTATACAACGACGAATTTATCCAAATACTCCATGAAGATTGAGTTCATTAACCGAGAAAAGGTGGCTGGAGCGTTGGTTAAACCGAAGGACATGACGGTGTACTCGTATTGGCCATAACGAGTAACAAAGGCCGTTTTAGGAATGTCCCCGTTCCTGATTTTGATTTGATGGTAGCCCAACCTCAAATCCATTTTGGAGAAGACTGAGGATCCAGCGAGCTGATCATACAGGTCGTTGATCCTGGGAAGCGGATATTTGTTCTTGATTGTGACCAAATTGACAGGTCGATAATCTACAACCATCCGGTCTGTACCATCCTTCTTCTTGACGAAGAGGACGGGGCAAGCCCACGGAGATGAACTAGGTCGGATGAAACCCTTTTTCAACGACTCATCGAGTTGTTTCTTAAGCTCGGCTAGTTCTAGTGGTGCCATCTTATAGGGTCTTCTAGCAATCGGGACGGTTCCCGGAATGAGGTCTATTACGAACTCCACATCCCTGTCAGGTGGAACACCTGGCAATTCCTCTGGGAAGACATCCGGAAAGTCACGGACTACCGGAACGTCCTCAAGGTCTGGCAAAGGGCTGGCGTTAAGAGAATATAACTGTCGCTTGGCTATTCGGGTCAAGACATTGACTATCTTCCCCGAAGGATGGGTGAGTTGAACAGTCCTAGAGAAGCAATCAATTTTGGCATGATGAGCTGACATCCAGTCCATACCCAAGATGATATTAATATCTGAAGATTTGAGAGCTATCAAAGATGCAAGGAAAACAAGTCTGTCGACTTGGATTTCATTTCCATAACTTACCCTGGAGGTTTGCCATCTAGAACCGGGAGTAGAAATTTCCATAGTGGATGGCATGTCACAGAATGCGGTGTTATGCAAACGAGCATAGTTCTCGGATATAAATGAATGAGATGCTCCTGTATCGAAAAGAACAGATGCCGGGTGGCAATTAACAAGGAGCGTACCGAGAACGACGTTGGGATCCTCTTGAGCTTCTTCGGCAGAGATACAGTTGACATGGCCACGTGTAGCGGTGGCCGGCTTAGTGTGGAACACTTTACCTGTTGGCTTGCCACGACCAACAGCTTTAGCAGATTGGTTGGGGTTGGTTTGGGGACACTCACGCATATAGTGGCCAGATTCCCCACACTTGAAGCAAGTCACGGAGCTGGTACGTGGAGGAGCACTGTTGGTTGGACCACCATAGGACTTGGCTGGTGCAGACTGTTGAACGGGGCGAGGCGCCTGGAAGGATGGCCTCGGTGTGAACCTGGGTGGCAGGGCGGTGTTAGGAACCCACACGCGGCGCTTCTGAGGGCCAGCACCGGATGAGGAACCCATGTCATGGCCATGCTTGCGTGTTGCGTCATAATCAGTCTGACCAGTCTCAGCACTGATGGCCTTGTTAACAAGCTTCTGAAAAGATGTGCACTCATGCAGACGGAGGTCGCGGCGAAGCTCAGGACTAAGCCCCTTACGGAACCTTGCTTGCTTCTTGGCATCGGTAGAAACTTCCTCAGTGGCATATCGTGCGAGGTTACCGAACTCCCTGCTGTAAGCATCCACAGAGAGTCGGCCCTGAGTGAAACTGCAAAATTCCTCATGTTTACGGTCCATGAGACCCTCCGGAATGTGATGTTCGCGGAAAGCCTCGCTGAATTCAGCCCAAGTAGTGACATGGCCCGCTGGGCGCATAGCTCCATAATTTTCCCACCAGAGACTGGCGGGGCCTTCAAGATGATATGCAGCAAAGGTGACCTTGTCAGCCTCAGCTACCAGCGCGGAACGCAGTTTGTGAGAGATACTGCGAAGCCAGTCATCAGCGTCGAGAGGCTCGACGGAGTGGTGGAACGTGGGTGGATGTAACTTGATGAAATCACTGAGTGACACCACGTTAGTCCTCTGATGGTGTGCTGTGTTCTGTTCAATACGCTCCAACAAACGGTTGGTCTCCCACTTGTTTCTTTCGGCTTCCATCATAACCTCAGCTAGGGAAGGAGGATGAGGCAGATTTGCATTCCTGACCTCACTGCCTTCGGCCTGCTCTTGAGGAGCAGGGTTATTGCGCATGTTGACCATCCTAGGTAAACAAGACAAAGATTTAGTCAGAATGATAAGATTCCGACACAAGATACAGAATGTAAGGAGTAACTCGGAATGCAAGATGATCATCCGTATGACATGGTAGATACAGAAACTGCTTCTTTTATTCCATCGTCATACACACCATACAAGGTTTAGTACAAGACCAAACAAGGTACTATTACGGTGAAAAGAGGATTACATCTCATCGGAAGCATCCCAAGCTCCTATACATTATTTTTCTACACCTCCGGAAGGTGGTACAAACTAGGTCATATCCCACGAGTCACGCAGGACGATAGATGACACAGCTAGTACGAACTAGTGATACTACCACTAACTCAGACCGATCCGTAGTAGTCCTCGTAGAAGTCACCTCCATAGCCTGGAAGCTCAACATGATCATCCGGGAACAGACGATCCCGCGGAGCTTGAGGACCATAGGGGCTAGGATGAGGTCTTGGACCAACAGACGGTGGCCTGCGGGGACCGCGAGGTGGGGTGATGCCTCCTACATCACGCCAACCCATCACGTCTGGCAAAGCAGATCTCACAGGATAGAGATCGCGCATATCCGAATATCCAGCTTGCACCGCCGGTGCAAACCGAGTCAATGTGGCCCAATGGTCAGCACGGGTATTGAAGAGCTCTAGCCTCAAGGCCCGATTTTCACGGTCCTTATCCTCGAGCATCTCAGCAGTGGTGCGAGTCCGTGAATCCTCCTGAGTGGGGTCAGCATAGATAGCCTGGAGATACCCTTGTGCTCCCAGAAGTGATCCTGGCATGTACCGGAAATCAGAGTCCCGAAATAGGCCAGACCTGACTCGCATGATGGTCATCATAGAGTAGGCGGCGTCCTGCACAGCCATCTCAATAGTAACCCCTAGTCCATAGGAGCAGTGAAGGGGCTCGGTGGATCCAGGATAAGATGGAAATATCCTGACAGTGCAGAGATACTGGCTTTGATTAAAGTCTCGAAATTGCTCCTCGACCGTGTACTCAGGATACCAACGGTATCCAGCCTCAGTCATTACCCTGACCAACATGGCGGTATGGCCGGGTACATCTAGGCATCGAGTCAGGCGAACCACTTGATTGAGGTCGCGAGTGGCCATCTGAAAGCACAACCATAATGCAAAGGCATTAGAATTTCTAGCAAAATTTCGGCAGCATAACAGCTGTAAATGCTCAAGAAGGATTTTGAGACATTTGACAAAGGATTTCATACATACTCAACATCATCATATCAAAGTTCTAAGTCCATCCTAACAACATGATGTGGTAGTAGAACTGTACTAGGCTTGTATCCATCAAACCTATAAGGTACTACTGATTAGTAACACGTGATCCTGATAGAGAGAAAGATCCTAATTCCTTAACCCCTGGTGGAAGAATAGACTGACTCAGATCAGAATGTCATAAGATAAAGGAGTAAAAGAGCCTTACGTTCTAACCCACAAACAATTCCCCTACATATAACTAAAGAATTTCTAGACTCGACATTGACTAGTTTGGCTTGGAGAACCTACAGGCAGCCCGACTCTGATGCCAACGCTGTCAGGACCCCGACTCGATGTCACATCGATCTAGCTTGTAACACCTCATATCACTTTGCGGCCTCACGCACGGTATCCCCACGGGTGTCGCCTTACCTTTTCCCGGGACCGTTTGCGCCTTTTGGCTCACGTATATAATAGTGTCGCTAGCATCCATATGATAAGGAGCCCGGGCTGACATGACTAGTTGTAAACCCAAAGTGGCACAGACTTATAGGGACAGACATCCATGACCCAGCTTCGAACGTGTCGGTCATCAGCAAGTGGGTCCGGGCTGTAGCACTGGGCTAGCAGGACTTCGGTAAACCGGGCTGTAGCGGGCTAACAGGACTCCGGTACTCAATGCGTGACATTTCCCCGAAGGGACAGACACAGGAACGAAGAAGGACACATGCCGGCCAGCCTAAGTGTTCCAGAGCAGTAGCAAGCTACCATGGCTCAGCGGTAACACTAGGAGACATTTCCCGGTAAGAGAGGCTACTAAAGATAAACAACTAGATAGTCAGATCCCACACATACCAAGCATTTCAATAACATACACACAATATGCTCGATATGTGCAAATACAACATGGCATCACAACATGACTCTACGATACAAGTACTTTATTTAAGGCTCAGAGAGCCATACATAACATACACATAGGTACGGGTCACACGACCCAGCATTCAAGTCATACAGTCATACAAACCAGCAGCGGAAGTAACTTGTCTGAGTACAGACAACTAGTAAAATAAAAGAGGCTTGGAAAGCCTAGCTATACTACGTGGTCCTTTACAAGCTCAGGATCAGCACCTGGGCCTTAGCCTACTCATTGATGTCAACGTCTACGAAGAACCCATCAGAAGGGGTTGCAGCGTCTTCTGTAAAAATGTAAATTATAGCAACATGAGTACAAAGGTACTCAGCAAGACTTACATCAGATCCTACATACATGCACATTATCAAGAAGGGTTGGTGGAGTTGTTGCAGCAAGCCAGCTTTGACTCTTGGCTAGGCTATCCTACGAGACTCCAACTTGAAATGGTTTTGCGCACACGAGTCCACTACTCACCACTTCAATACACTACCGAGGATCCACCTCCGTCTTCCTACGGAAGAGCCATCCTCGGCACTCACACTTATCTTGAGGCTTTTAGTAGTTTCCATTTACTTGTCTATGAACTATATAGGCAACCAAGTAGTCCTTTACTGCGGACGCGGCTATTCGAATAGATCATGTTAACCCTGCAGGGGTGTACTTCTTCATACATGTTTCCACCACTTAGCGTCTGCAGACGACATGTGCTCGGCAGACTTCAAGCGAAAGCCGACGTGGGTGTAGACCACGACCTACCTAAACACCTAAGTCTCTAGTCCAAGTTTATCGCCTATTCGGGTTCCATCCATGAGGAGACCCGGCCGAGGTTTCGCTCACAGCCCCAAACGATGTGAACAGGGTTCTGTGACACCAAACGGGTGCCTGGTTTACCCGGCCACGTACCTACCGCATCACAGCCCACCCCTACGGTCAGCGCTGTCCACGGCCTCCAGTAGGCTACAAACACCAGAAACTACTTGCAACTCCTGGACAGAGGACTAGGGTGAATAAGAAGTCGAGCGGGGTCATATTTCAGGGCCCAATGCATGGTAGTAGCTGTATCTTAAATCACACATACAGATCTCAGTGCTTAAGGTCGGCTTCAATGAAACAACCCACCATGTACTCCTACATGGCCTTTCATCGATACCTTTACCAAATCGTGTTCACCACACCACTCTCATTACCGACATAATCATTTCACTCTAGCCCATCACCCAGATGAACCAGACCTGACACGACTCTAAGCATAGCAGGCATAGCAAGGTAGGGACAACACATACATATGGCTCAATCAACTCCTACACATGCTAGTGGGTTTCATCTAGTTACTGTGGCAATGACAGGTCATGCAGAGGAAGTGGGTTCAACTACCGTAGCACACAGCAGTTTGAAACGCGTTGTCCTAATGCAGTAAAAGAGAGTAGGAGCGAGAACATGGGATTGTATCGATATGGTCAAATGGTTGGTTGCTTGCCTGATGGTTCGATGCACTGATACGGTTCTTCGTTAGGGTAATCACGGTACTCCTCGGAGGCAGATCCTGCCGCAAAGAACACCGATACACAACCATCACCAAACAATGTGCAACAATATGATGCATGCATGAAACATAGCAATATGAGTGTGTTGGGCTAATGCAACTAAGACCAAAAGGGTTTGAAACAATTTGAATCAAGGATTCAAATTTCAAACTCAAACATGGCCCTTTAAAGTGTTTTCTCCTTGTTCTGCATTAAACATCAAGTTAACTTGTTTAATCATGCATGAAAATAGTACAGATGGATAGATTGAATTTTTCTGATCATTTTTCATATATAATTTGTCTGATTTGGAGTTACAGGTTAAAAGTTATGAATTTTTGAAGTTTAAACTATATTCTGGAATTTCCTATATTAGATTAAATCCAGAAAATCAATTTCTGCGTCAGCCTGACGTTAGTGTGACGTCAGCAGGTCAACGGGACACGTCCGGGTCAAACCTGACAGTGGGTCCCGCGTGTCAGTGTGATTAATTAAACTAAAATTAATTTAAACTAATCCTAATTAGTTAACAGGGCTGGCCCCACCTGTCATTGACTCAGGAGAGTCAACCAGGGCCCACCCGTGGTCAAACCCGGGTCGGCTGCACCGGCGTTTAGCCGCCGGCGAGCCCGACGCAGCGGCGGAAGTGGTTTTTGCCGTTCCGGCAACCAAACGAGCCGCGGAGGCCACCGGAGAGGAGCTGAGGACGAACCGCAGCTCTTGGTGGAGTCCGTTGGGGTCGGGGTGGCCGGAGTTGGCGCCGGCGACGACTTTGGCGGCCACCGGAGTTCGGCCGAAGTCGAACTTGTCGCTAGGGGGGGTCGGTGAGGTGCGGGGAGTAGCTAGTTAGGTGCTACGTGACGCGGTGAGTATGATGGACACCGTGGAGTGGTCGGAGGGTGACCGGGAGCACGTCAGCGACGAGCTCCACGGTAGTGGGTGCGGTTGAGCTCCGGGAGGTCGCTACACGGCTCGGGAACGAGAGAGGGAGGGTAGGAGGGGTAGCTAGGCTCACAGCGCACCTGTAGAGACCACCGGCGGGGTCGGGGACGAGCTGAGGCGGCGACGGTGTTGAAGGGTATCTCCGGCGACGGCGGTTCGGGCGAGGTCGTTGCGGTGGACTCGGGCGTTGCGAGCGCTCGGGGCTCAGCTTGCTCGATGAAGTGGACAGCGGCGGAGCTCCTGGACACGACGAGAGGACGCACGGGCGGCGGGGAGCGCAGCTACGACGTAGGCACGGCGGCGGTAGCGTCGGCCATGGCTGGGGGGCGTGAGTGGGAGGAGCTGGAGAGGAGAGGGGGTGTCTGGGGGGTTCGGGGAAGAGAGGGGGAGCCATCCACGACTCACCGGGCGAGGGGAGCGGCGAGGCGGCGAGTAGGTGCGTGGCGCGCGCTGCGGTCGCCGTCGGGCACCTGACTGCCTGCCTGGCCGGCAAGCAGCTCGCTGGAGCGGCGCTGGGCTGGGCCGGCAGGTGGGCCGGGTGCTGGGCGCCAGGTAAGTTTTTCTAATTTTTCCTGTTTTCTGTTTTTTTAATACTTCTGCAACTTTGTTGATTTATTAAAAATACTTAGGGAACTCCTAAAATCACCAAACTACTCCTGGTCCATAGTTGGATTATTTCCAACATGAAACATTTTAGTTTGGAGATATTTGGGCATCTGAATATTTTATATAATTTTAAATGCCCAAATTCAAATATCTATGATTTAATTCAAAGACCCTAGGATGACCTAGGAAAATGTGCATTACTTTTGTCAGGGGTTCTGAACCAGGACAAAAATGATGGGCATTTTAGAAGGGCATTTCAGGTTCATTGAAAAAGTTTTTAGTAAACCCCAGTTGGTTTCAGAGGGGGCTGGGGGTTCTGTCATCCCCATTTCAGGTTTCTGATGAAAGAATAAACATGATGCAACACTCTAATGCATGACTAGCTAGGGTGTGATAGTGGGCGCGGGCGCGGTAGGGGACGTGGTGATCAGGGTGGTCGTGTTCATCTGCCGCCCATGTCCTACAACCTGTACATGGGTTTCTTCGCACCCTACGGCATGGCGCTGCCAAACCCGCGCCCCGGTTGGGTTCCTCCCAACAGCGCCGATGTGCTCGGCCCACGCCCTGGGTCGCATGCCCAGGCGTACCAGATGCACGCGCCGCCACCGCCCCAGCCTCCTTCATGGGATCACCTCGCCATGCTCCAGGCCGCCTACAGCGCACAAGGCTACCCTACCAGCAGCTCTGCTCCTCATGAGTGGTACCACGACAGCGGCGCTTCTTCCCACGTCACCGGCAACTCTGGTAATCTTGACCTCTCGAATTCTTCCTTAAAGCCTCGTTTCTCTAGCATTGTGGTTGCCAATGGCACTCACCTTCCTATTCATGCCACTGGTTCCACCACCCTCACCCCTCACAATTTTCAGCTTAGGGATGATTTATTCTCACCTCATGTCGTTACCAGTCTTATCTCCGTTAGACAATTCACCAAAGACAACTTATGCTCAATTGAATTTTACCCTTATGGCTTTGTTGTGAAGGATCTTCGCACCAGGAGGGTGGTCATGATCTCCGCTAGCTCCGGCGACCTCTATCCGTTCTTCGGCAATAACAAGACTTGGCGCTCCGCTTTCTCCACCACCACCTCCACCGGCGACATGTGGCATCGCCGGCTCAGCCATTCAAGTCCTCAAATTATCTCTTCACTAGCTGCTAAGGATTTTCTTCCCTCATGTAGTAAACAGGCGCATACCCCATGTAATGCATGCCAATTAGGACGGCAGCCTCGCCTCCCCTTCCCTTCTTCCTCTAGTCGCACGTTCACTCCCTTTGAGTTGATCCATTGTGATCTTTGGACTAGCCCCGTTGTAAGCTTTTCTGGTTTCAAATACTATTTGATTGTGCTTGATGATTACACACACTTTTCATGGTCTTTCCCCCTTCGCAAAAAATCAGACACATCCGACACTCTCCAACGCTTTTTCTCGTTTGTACGCACTCAATACAACGTCATCATCAAAGCCCTACAATGTGACAACGACGGTGAATTCATCAACTCCTCCCTACGTGCTTTCTTCTCCATGAATAGTATTGCCTACCGTTTTTCGTGCCCTCACACGTCTCCTCAAAATGGCAAATCCGAGCGTCTCCTTCGCACCACCAATGACATAGTACGCACTCTCTTACTGCAAGCCACTCTCCCACCACCCTTTTCGGTCGAAGCCTTACACACGACCACGTATCTCCTCAATCGATGTCCTTCCCGTGCCATCCACGGCCAAACACCTTACTACATGATCCACGACATTCATCCAACCTACGACCACTTAAGAGTTTTTGGGTGTCTTTGTTACCCCAACCTCTATGCCACATCCCCTCACAAACTTTCGCCACGCTCTACCCACTGCATTTTTCTTGGCTACCCACTCGAGCATAAGGGCTACAGGTGCTACGACCTTACACAGCGTCGCGTCATTGTCTCTCGCCACGTCACCTTCGATGAGACCATTTTTCCATACGCACCACCCTCTCCATCACCTCCCACACCACCTGCCACAGAAAATCCCACCCGGCCGCTACAGCATGCCACAGCAGATCCCCAACCTACCTCGTACCAGGACCCACCAGATCCTCCCGATGGGACGCCCCCATGCACGACCAATCCGGATCGCCAACCCCACCAGCCCGCGTTGCCCTCGTCCACGCGTCACCCACCCCCTGGCTCGTCCTGGTCCCACGCACCCACCTCCCCACGCGCTGCCTCGGATTCATCGCCGCTCGTACCCACCGCGTATGTTTCCTCGAATCGCGCCCCAGATTCGCCTGCCCCTCGATCTTCCTCGGATCCTGCGCCCTCTGCTCCTGTACCCGACCCCACGCCATCTTCCTCTCATTCC